>NC_137656.1:10380815-10578315 GCF_963422515.1 Blennius ocellaris
GTGGAGGGAGAACGGGACGAGCAGAGCGCCAGAGAGCTGACCTGAGGGGGAGAGAAGAGACCATGAGGCAACGCCGCTGGTGGATCTGTTCAAATGTCATCACAATTCAAACATGGCCGCTTTTTTTTTTTTTTTTTACATGAACCAACTCAAGGGAGTCTCACCCTGTGACGGGGGGCTGGAGCTGGCGACCACGAAGCTGGACAGAGTGACGGCGCCGGCCGCGCCGCACTCCAGCGGGATGGGGAAGAAGCGGAAGTGATTGAGCATGTCCATGACGGAGGGGAAGCGCAGGTGCTGCACCCGGCACTGACCCCATTCTGTGAGAGAGAGGCGCAGGTGCTGCGGACAGACAAAACATCAAGGGAGGGACCGTTGAGGTTTTTAAACCAGGACACAATGTGTGTGTGTGAGAGGGGAAAAAAAAAACCAAAACTATATTATTGCAACATGTAACACTGAGACATCAGTACCTTTGCTTTCCCCTGGTAGTTAAACGTGAGGACGTAGTCTCCCCTGCGCGTCTCACTCTGTCGGACCAGAAACACCCCGTGTCCCTCCGGTCCAGAGCTCTGGACCAGTTGGCCGCTTTGACGCGAGAGATGGGCCCGTGGAACCAGGGGTAGGAAAACAGGAAGTGGTCTGTCTTCTGGTTGGCCTGCTCCGATGGGGTGAAGGGGACAGAAGCTGGGGGAGGAAAGGGAGAGACGTGTTGGGGCTCGTGGGTAAACCTGCTGTGTGGATCTTTTCAGTTTATCGTTTACTTTTTGTCTCTCAACTCTTCGATCCAAATCAGTTTTAACGTCTCCTTCCACAGCTACATTATAAGACGAGGTCGACCGATAAGGAACAAATAAACATGCCTTCATAAAATCTACAGATGTTGCGTTTACGGGGGTTGCACGCCTCCTTTAGGCCGATATCGACACACAAATCTCACTCGTCTCATTTAGGATCTATCGAACATGCCGCTACTCACTCTGACTTCCTGTCTCTGGGCCCGCTCGCGTGTGATTGGCTGGAGGGGAGCTGTCAGCCGGCGAGGGGAGGGGCTCCAGACCCACGCTGCCCGACCTGATGGGCAAGGAAGTTGATTACACACACTGTGTTGGCCCTTCTTCTTCTTCTTCTTCTTCTTCTTTGGTTTGCTATGACATTTCAGCTCATGCAGTAGGAGGTCCCATCAGTTTTGACATGAAAGTTTGTTGAAGCTGCTGAAAAACGCAGCTCTCCTGCTCCTTCCAGTGACCGTCTGGAAAAACTTTGTACAGTCGTGGGGTCCAACCTGCTCTGGGGAGCCTACATTTCCTACATGTGCGTGCGTGCGTGTAGGGCCCAATCTCGTAAATATGAAAAAACAAAAACAAAAACGAAGACACGGAGAACAGACAGGAAGAGAGTCCAGTTCACCAGTTCACATCTCAACTGAGACACTGTTCTTCTGTTTCCACACACACGGACGCGCACGCACACAGAGAACGGGAAGGTTAAAGAGGGAAGCCGGAGCAAATCCTGCTTAAATGCTGACTCGAGGTTGCCACTCTCTGAATAACAGGAAGACAAGTCTCCATTCTCCTCACTGTGGCGCGCTCTTGTCGTATCACCGCGACAATCATTTGGCTCCGTGAGGTTCCATCTGTTCAAGCCGGTCGGCGATCCTTCCGCGATTAGATTTAAGGCCTCGGCACGCTTCAAGTAAACTACACCCAACGTATCTGACCACATTTAAAGACGACGAGCATCTGCAGTGGTTTCGCTGCCTCCCGGATGTCTTTCCCACGGCTCTCTGCCTCCTGCGGGCCTTTGTAGTCTCGACTTGATGAATCACACAAGTAACGATGCCGTGTTTCGCAGAGCAGGCCCTTTTTTTTCTTCTTTCGACTGGTCACGGGAGGAAAAGCTCAGGTGTGACCAATAAAAAACACGCGTCCCACGCTCTATCAGAGAGTTAGCCACGCGGCGCGCGTTACCTCAGCATTATGACAGTAATTCAGCCATTACTCATTTTAATGCGGTGACCTGTGCAACATGCATGCACTCTGTCATGGGTAAAAGTGTGTGATGTAGACTCTTATTGGAACTAACATAAATGCAGCTATTCTGTGAAGTAATACAGAATTTTAACTCAATTCTAATAGTATTATTATGCTGATTCAAAGTTAGGAGTCGACAACCCTGTTTAGAAACTTGTGGTTTTACACACGAGCGCTATCGCAAGCTATTTAAATTTAAAAAACAAGAAAAGCTTTGTAACATTTTGATGTTAATATGATTAAACAAAACATATAATGAAATATTTTATGACATCCTCTGAAAAGTTCCAAACTCACTAAAATAGCACAGAATTTCACAACCGACACTTAAAATAAATCCATTAATGGGATAAACTTGTCAGCGGGTCTCTTCGAAAAGCTTCATGGTGCTAATGTACTCCTTTTTTTCCCCTCTCGGAACAGTCACGCGCTCTATAATTGTAATCACCTTAGAACAATTAATAGTAAAGAAAGAAGAGAAAAATGGTTTAACAAATACATATTCACTTATCTGAAAACCTCTCTGCACTGGGTTGATAGAGTGGTTTCATTCAAATGAAAGAAAGTGAAGCATTTTTCGATATATAGCATGTGTTGGACTGGAGGAGCCATGTGGCGCCGACTTTGTTTGAAGCTTCCTGAGCCACATCAGGTCAGAATTGGGAAGTGGATTTATCACCAGCATTTGCGATGTTTCTAAATCAGATATAGTCAGTTGTGCTAAATTTAGACAAAATTAAGAGGCGAAATTCAGGACGTGTGTGCGCGCGCGCGCGTGTATTATGCGTGTTCGTGTGTAATTCAAGACATCTGCAGAAATGGGAAAGGTCCTGAGATTCTCCGCGCCTCGGGCCTCCCCCACACTTCCTCTCACACAAATACAGATTTTATTCATCACGCTGAAACAGGACAGACGACTCATGCAAACGCCAATCTGCAACACATCACTGAGTTTTCCTGTGATCTTCGCTTCCACAAAGTATTGCTTCATATACCCCGTCGAGGATCCTAACCAACAACCCTTAATTGTGTTTTAGTGTCCGCCCGAACTCACGATGACGGTGCTCAGAAGTGAATTATTAGAACCGCTCCATTTCGCTGGAGCGCTTGAATTTTCATGCGTTTCACTAGAGTTCACTCATGGTCACTGCGTTAGGGAGAAAGAAGCTGCCGATTCAAACTCATTCATGAGTTAAACAAAAACAAAAACAAAAACAGAGGCAGTTCATCCAAACATAAAGTTGGTATTATTCAAATAAGACTTTCACACTTTCACTTTCAGGAAATTCATGTGTAAGCAGCAGTCACATGTTGTCGCTGACGGGAGAACCGTCCTTAGCTGCAAGTGAGAACATGATCAAGTGATGTTATCAACAAGGGCAAAGAAGAGGTAAAATAGTTCCCCCTCATCGATGCGTAAGGCTGAAAACTGCAGTGTTTTGTGCTCCATAAATTGATCGCATGCTACAAGCTATATTTGTGAGACAATGCAGAAAAGTAACAAGTTAGCCTTTTCCCTCACACACGTCGGGGCACAGAAAAGTAAAAATAGACGACATGGAACATCAGTTACGGATGTGGTATTCTACTCTCGACTCGTGTGTTTAATCAGGATGACCCATTTGAAAATGAAATAACTGTCACACTGCGGGTTCTGATGTCTTCCGGTCAGACAAAAATCTGCGTGAAGTGCGTCTCCTTCACCTGTTGCTGATGCATTCTTTGAGCTCTGTAGTCCACGAGCTGACCTGCTGGTCGTTGTCCGTCTCAAATATCAGACTACCTCGATTAACCTGCAAACAGAAACAAACATATTGTCAAATAAACACAAAAGGTTTTGGAGATTTTGTGAGCATTTCTTGATCATGGCAATATATATTACACTTGAAAGCCTGTTTATTTTCCTTTTTTTTGTTGTAAGGTGCATGCATTTGTAGGATGATTAGCTTGTATGCAGGCTGCATCATCCCACAAATGCACCCACCTGATTCAGAAGGTCTGATATGCCCACATTACGATGACACTGAAACACAGGGTATCTTGCGCAGGATGAAATTATGCAAATACATGCAGTGTGTATGAACAAATTATAATAGTTATTTATGCAGTACTCACAGTTTTTGTAGCTTTTTTCTAATGATCTAAACACAAGATGAAACAATAAACCATCTTAAAGCTACTGGGGTCTCCTTATTTCCATGACAACAAAGATTATGTGTAAAACTAGAGAAGCGGACATGCTCCACATGCACAGCGTCATATTGGTGAGAATTTAGATCAAGGCGACATGGATCCTAAAATAACCTCGGGGACTAAACAGATCATGACGCTGTTTGGATTGAAAAATACAGTTGGCAACATCTGCCACAAAAGCAAATTCATATCGATGCAGGAGTAATACAGTTCTGTCTTTTTTTGTGAATGAACCAGCTTTGCTCAGGTGAGTTTTCCTGGCTAACGACACAACCGACCCCATAAAAGCGATTCATCACCTGCTGCAAGACCCTGTTGTCCAGCTTAAAATAAGTACGAGCCCAGTTTTCTCACAAATTCTCAAAGCAAACTGGACGGGAGACGGTATAAACCTATAAATATTTCACTTTTCACAGTTCAACTGAGTGTATGTGTGGCGATGTAACTGAAAGCTCATGTGGGGATGAGATTTGGAGGATACCGTTTACCAAACAGCCCAAACTTCAAAATTTGTTGCAGAGATTTTCATGTTGTGTTGTGCAAGCCAGTTTGATTCCCGTTCATCTCAAAACTCTTCCGTACCTTTAAAACAAATGTGTTTAAGTTGTCGGGCATCTCCAGTCGGTTGCAACGACGGACTTCTTGGATATCTGAGCAGTGAGTGGTCAGCTTGGGACTGGAGGCCTGAAAAAGACATTGCAGACACAATTAAAGCCTTTGTGACGTTGACGACCGGCTTCTTTGATACTGAAGTAGCTTTCAACCTTTTGCTTCTGTAACAATTGGAGCAAATCTGCAAAGCAGCACATACAAAGCAATGAAAACTCGTGGCCTCTTTTCCTCTATGAAACGGTCACGGGAACTCGAGAAACGTGCCGCCTGGAGGAAAATGAGGATGTTGTTTCTGCTACATCAATACTTAAAATCAATTTCTCCTTTTTGACGATTTGAACAAAATAAATCTCTTTCGGATGTCTCGGTGACTGATATTAGCATGACCACCGGGTGAAGGAGGAAAGAGTTGGGATTCATGTCATTTAAGCTTTAAGCCTGCATGTAATTTGTCCGGAAGTACCGCAGCAGTCAATCTCCAGCTGTGTTTCTACAGTTAAGTAATCGGAGCATATTAGTCCAGAGAAGCACGTGCATATCCAGACTGATGCCGATGTCCTTGTATAATTAATCAAATAGGTCTACACACGCCTCCTGTGTTCTCTGGTCTATTCAAAGATTTAACACGTCTGTGATGCTGGTTGGCTGTGGGCTGGGAGAAAAAAAAAAAAAAAAATCACAAAAGAAAATGAGACGCGCTGAGAGGAACTGACGTCTGAGTGAGACGCCACTGCAAACTGTATTATTCTAAGTTTAACCAATTAAGTTCCAGATACCAGAAGACAAGAGTTTATCCATGAACATATACACGAGTGTGGACTCTTCACTCTCTTTACGCCTGATGAGAACCAGATGGTGCACAGCACAAGCAGACCGAGTCTGATGCGTGTGTGAATGTGCACGTTCTGATAGTGAATACTGCTGCAAAAACTGAGGACTCTTTTTTTTTTTTTTTTTTTTAAAGTGAAGCTACCCAGTGAATTGTGGGAAGGAGAGGGTGAGGCGAGCCCTTGCGGTGGACCTCCGAAGGCGACCGCCATCAGGAAACAAACCGAATTTGAACAAAGTTAAATAAGAGATGAGAGCTTTTCTGATGGGAGGGGGGTTATGTGACCTTGAATACACTGAAACAACCACCAACAGCACCATATTGAGCTTTAAACAAGAACGGTGTGTTAAAATAAGGATGCGCACGCTGATGCTCTACTCAGGTGTAAAATTCCCCAAAGCCGTGCAGGAAAACCGAAAAAAAAAAGAAGAAGAAAAACCCCAGCCGCCTGACGACTGAGAGCGAGCGCGAGCATCCGTGGCTGCACAACGACAGACACATGCGGCGAAGCTAATCATATGTCACTAATACTGCCATGGACAGCCTACACACCGCTGGGTAGAAGCGAGCGCGAGCAGGGCCGCTGGCTTAAACACATGGATGGATGCCTCGGTTCAGCCATGTGAACGGGCCTGTGGCATGTGGGGTCAGAGGTCACCCGAGAGGTGAAGCCCGGGTGACAGCTGATAGAAACATGTGGAGACAAGAGAGTCAGAATCTATTACGGCAAGATGGAGAACGGGCGGGTGTGTCAGATGTGCCAGCTGGATGCGTGTGGCCACGTCGGAGGACCGAAAATGTCAAATCCTGACAAAGCAAGTCAGAGGGAACCGGGAGGGAAAAGACTGATTATTAATATCACTGTTACTGTGTCGGAGATTATTTCTGTGCAGATTATAACGTTGTGACCGTGCAAGGATCAACTGAAACAGGTTAGCGGGAGTAACACGCTTTAAAAAGATAATTGTATGTCTATACGCAAAGGCTTTGGAATGAATATACAAAGAGAAGAAAGAAAACAAACACAGAAAATCACAATTATATGGTCTGAAGCCCTGAAGCTACTTGAGGTTTACATATCAGTTGTGCATCCAGAAAGCTAAAACTATCGGTGGGGGAAAAAGTGGAGATTTCATTTTGTAAGAGGCAAAATGATCCATTAACTCAGGGCATCAAAACTGTAAATGTATATAAAATTAATATTAATCAGGAAACAGTGTTAGGGATGCACAGGGTTGGCTTGGATATATGATTAAACACAGTTGTTCATGTGTTATTAATGTACAGGGCACTAGTTAGCTGCAATACAAATCCAGTTCTATTTTGCATTATTTTTGACGAAACAAAAAAACCAAGATAGCATGTACCGGTAGATTTTTGACAGAAAAAACCCCTAAAAAACCTGACATTTTTCCGACTGTTATTAGCCATTTGGTTGCTCGTGCAAATCGTGTTAAGAAACAAGTATTCTCGTAAAAACCGCTGGAATTATGCATGAAAGCATGTTTTTGAATATCGTTGTTTAAGTTTAGGACGGCCACGAAACAGTATTTTCACTCGTGATTAATAAAATAATTTTAGGAAGAAGCCGACAATCTTTTGATCAATATAATAGAAAACCTTGAGGAAAGTTTATCTCAATAATGTATTGCTTTGTTCAAGCTAGTGTGAAATAAAAAAAAAAAAAAAGTTCCTTCTGGTAAAGAGCAACCAGATATTTCTGACCTGTCAACACTGGGAAATGACACATATTCCACATCCAGATCAACTGCCTTTACTCATTTATTTAGTTTGGTGATCAATTGATTTTATTTTCATAATTTGAAAGAAAACAAGATAAGACAATATAGTGAAAAATGAATTTTTTCTATTTTAACAATGATTTTGCTGCGGATCGCCGCCAAAATTTAACGGGCTCTTTCTGTGATCAAAATGCACATGTGTACCAGTTTTATTTTTAGGAAGATCCATTCATTCGTTTTTGAGATACCTTGTCAACACACACAGAGAAATAAAAGTGAGTGATTTTATAACCTCCTTGGCGAAGGCAATTAGCCAATTTTTCAAGTTGTCAACAATGTTTCAGCAAGTAATAAAAAAAACCTCACTGTATAAAATGTAACACAAATATCCAGTTTTATAAACTGTCACTGTTCCCTTTGAGAAAATGTTTGCCTGATAACAATTAGCACTTACTCCACGGGAAAATGTGTCGCCTCATACCGTTGTAGCATTGTAGCAACGGGCAATTAATGTGACGCCCCACAATGAGAGCTAACGAGATCAAACCCTGAGGGATAGACACATGCCAGAGAGCAGAATAATGGGGGGGGGGGGGGTAGCAAAAGGAAACAGACGAGACGGTGAAAGAGACGGCGTTGGTGGGAGGGCAGGAGAGCTGGAGAGCAGAAGAAAGAGCAGGGAGGACGGATTCCAGAGCTTTGTGCACCGGATGAGTTTGAGTCTATGTGACAGTGTGTGAGCCTGAGGAATGTCTATGTTAATCCACACACACACACTCTCATACGCACACACACACACAAAAGAGAGAGAGAGAGAGAGAGAGAGAGAGAGAGAAAAAGATTTAGCGTCTTAATCATAACTCTTCACAATCTGCATTTCGACCGCAGCGTCTAATATTATCAATAAAACACGATGACGCAGAGAAGAGGGGGATGTGAGTCATTTCGTGAGACGTGACTCGGTGAATGAGGAACTGACGAAAAGTGCCACTGGTGCCAAAGTGCTGCCACAGCTGAATTTTTAGTCCAGGATGTTCAGAGAAATTAGTTTGTGCTTCTTCAAATTCAGGTTGTAAAATTCACGTTATCTTGCAAATCTCTGCCGGGCGAAGATCGACTTAAAGATATCGACACCTCTGAAGACTGAAAACGCACATGTGTGAAAGATATTCAAAAGACTTGCTCAAAGTGTTAAGTAAAGCCGCCTCGTTGCTGGGAAAAGGACCATCATCTGACCGAGTATGGCCAATTCTATGAAGTCGAATGTTGTTGATCTTGATGAGAAGCAATGGGCAATATCTGTATCTTATCGTTTGTTTACTTCAATGCAGTTTTCAATGTCAGCATTGAACTTTGCAGGATGTAGATGTAGTTTTGTTCCCCCACGAACCCATCAGCATCTCATTTAGTGCCATGAACCTTAAAAGTCCGGTTGAGCTTCTGCAGATGCTCCCATCGTTTCTATATAAACACTTTTTAAAAGTAGCAGATTTCTATTAAAACACACAACAAATCAAGCTCAAACCGGGGGACGTCCTCGCTCTGAGACCAAACTAACCGCTACACCACCGTCAAGCCCTCTACTTTCTAACTTCACACAGTGGTGATGGTTGGGTGGAGGATCAGGAAAAAGCAGTAGTAATGACTGAGTTGAGTGCAACCTTCCAGGAAATGAGCGTCCCAGAAAAGCACGAAAACACAACGCGTGCTTGGTAACTTTTTAGAGGCCCGACAAGAACGCCAGCGAAAACCAACGGGCAGATTTATGGCAGCTGCAGACCCACAGGGACATGCGAGTTCAACCATCATCACGACTAACACCGGATATGCGACGGGTAATAAGAACCGCTACTCTTACTCGCCGTGTGTTTACGCATGTGTGTGCTGGCAAGCCTTGGAGCTGAACCGAGTGACTCATTGAGAAGAATTTATTGAGAGAATGTGAATGAGTTTCTGAGGAGGAGGATTTTTGAGGAACCAGTTGTGTCTGTGCCGAGGAAAAAAAGAAGAAGAAAAAGAAGAACAAGAAGAAGAAGAAGAAAAAAAAACATGCAGCAGATGTCTGACTGGTTGAGCAACAACATAACAGGCCGTGTTTCTGTGAATCAACTTCGCCAGGGGAGCGAGTTCAAGCTCACAGCACATTTCCTATTACTGCACACACTCAAGTCGGCCCCGTTCCTTTTTTTAAAATTTCATATACATTGCAAAACAAAAAACAAAAAAAAAACAAATAGCAATGAGGGAAGACTGTCAAAGCTTTTATGAACCATGGGCGTGAACAACAACAGGTGGGCCTTCTCCTTCCTTACAGATACTTCGCCACATACAGGGTGAAAAGGTGGCGCCTGGTGGCATTTCTTAGTTTGTCGTATAGAAAATAGTCAAGGAGTTTAGCAAGTAAAGGCTGCTGAGACCTCTTTATGAGGAAACATCACTATTTTATGACTCAGATGCAGACACAATAAACACTATGAATGCAAGTCATTCTGAGGAACAAAATGATAATAATTGCTGTGGTGATATAATCAATGTTCGCTGAGATGAAACGAGTTGCAAAATGACTAAAAACGCACGCAAAATGTAGTCTGGCCTCAGTGTCAGGGGGTTGGAGAGCCTTCTTATTTCCATAGTGCTCACTTCCAGTTAATTGTACCTGATGCTGCAAATCTTAAAAACCCATTAAAAACAACAGAGCGCCTCTTTAAATCGCACCCATGCAGCCCAGACGCCATTAAACCTGCCGGAATTGTACCGGCTGTGCGAGCGGCGGCCGTTTGAAGGGTTAAACTGCACAACCTGGTCTTTTACCAGAGAGACACACACCAAACAAAGGCTGCTGTTAACACCTCGTCACCGCCGGGTGTCTACCTCGTCCATGAGCCCCGAAGAACAGACACATTAAAGACATACGTAACCATAGAGAGTCTTTAAATATACACCAAGGCCCCCGGGGAAGGCTTTTCATTCATGTCTTAAATTACCGCGCTTTGTCTCAACAGCTCGTGGCGTTGTTTGCCAGCAGACTTCGACATCGACAGCCGGCTCGTCTCACCGAATCCGTGGAAGAAGTGATCGTATGTCTCAACGCACGGCGGCCGCACATTTCCCGGCAATGGGTGCATCAAAGGACAATCTGTTCCGGCGGCTTTTTACCATTCAAAGTCTTCTTAGAGAAGAAAATACGATGGCGTCACGTCAAAATGTTCACATCTTTAAAATATTGATGCACTGGAGCCGAGCGGCGAGTGGAGGCCTGTTTTAATGGACATGCCGCCAAGCAGAAGACCAATCGAGTCTCATCAGCTCAACTAATGACTGGCAGGAGCGGGAAAAATGCGCGTTTTGTACGTGAGGTGATGTGTCAGAACAGATTTCCCCCATCCTTTGTGGCCCGGGGACCTATTTTAAACAAATCATGACCACATCGCTTTTTCAGGGTTGCACAATGTTGAAGTGGTCATCGCCCTCACCTCACAATGCGAGGGTCCAGGGTTTAAGACTGGCCTGGGCCTCGGGGCCTTTTTGGTGTTGAGTTTATTGTGTTTATTGTGTTTGTGTCTGCAAGAATATGTTAAGATGTAATAATGTTAAAAATAAAAGCCATTACAGAAGTGACACAATGTTAATTATCAATATTACATTGACAATATCAAGGTTTTCAAGTAAATTACTACCTCGTTAAAATAAAATTTAAAAAAGGAATGATCACTGACAGTATCAGTGACGATGTTTCTTTTTCCTTGAAGTCACGATACTTCTAGTGAGGTATGTTAGAAATCTTTTCATGATCAACCCAGACACTAGACACTGAAACTTCTGGGGATTTTAACAGCTAATCGTAGGCATTTTTCATGTTTTTGACACGCGATCGAAATAAAGTGTTATCAACAGTGTGCGATTTGTTAAGGGGTTTGTGATTGACTCAGTTTTCACTCTGAGTCAACTTTCACTACGACGTTTCACCCTCAAAACACAGATATTACAAATATGAAATGCAGATACACACCAGCGACAGCATGGCTGGTTTAATGACAATAATTTAGATAGAATAATTTACTTTAATTTTGAACACAAAGAAGTGATAATAAAGTGGAAAAATACACATTTTGCTTTTACCTACTCCTTTACAGACATATTGTCTTGTGTTGTGTGTGTGTGTATTTTATCTAATCTTTTATTTATGGTTTGTATAAAAATTCTCAAAGGACTTTAAAAAGAATTGTTGAGTCGAGTTAGACAACGACCACATGGTATGTCGATCGGGTGAAAGCAGGAGATTCTTCTTGACCAGGGAATTTGGGAATTTAAACTTCGGAAGATTTTAGGGGAAGACGAAATGGGAATATGTGAAGCACTAAAAGCTTCTTCACACAGGGCAACGGGCGTAAACACATGATGAAAGTAGCGCACAAACAAGACACACGACAACAGATGCAATCGAGCAGCTTCTCACCCACACAGTCACAAACACATCTATGGTCTGAGCACACACACACACACACACACACGCACACACAGGCGACACACAGGATGTTTGGAGTCCCAAACCATCTTCCCAGGGTCCTTTTCTCAAGGCCGTCGCCATGGTAACTGACTGACACTCGACATTCCTTTATCCCTCCGAGGGTCACTGTAGCCGTCCGCTGTCCGGGGTGCACGCATGTGTGTGTATGTTGGACTGACCCGAGGCTCTGCCGGGTCAAACTGGTCTCCAGAGAGGATTCTGAACAGTGCATGTGCGCAATTATTTGTGACACACTCACACACACACACACGCACGCACATGCACATGCACATGCACATGCACATGCACATGCACATGCAGCACCGCCCACCAGGGCTTTTGCAGCCAGGGAAGGCCGTGACCTCAAACACAGTAACCAACACATCTGCCTGTACTTCCCCTGTTTTCATGTCGGATCCACGGCTGCATTTTTTTTTTTTGGGGGGGGTTGATAAGGCCGGTAATAGTCAACTCCGGTTCATTATAGTCGAGATCCACAATAGAACCGTCCAAACAACTGGTGCTCGTGCAGCAGAGGCCTCACACCACGACTCCAGTTTCCACTCAAATTCCCCCTCCAATCAGCTTTACATTAAAACACATTTCCCCGGAAAAAAGCGGCAGGAAAATGCTCATAAACTTACTTCCAGGAGATGTTTGTGCAGTTAACGGAAAACCAAGCGCAAAGCTTACGAACTTGGTCAAATAAGAAAATGTCCTTTTTAATTAAAGCCGGGGGAAGCGAGATGATCATGGCAAACAGGTTTTATGTGCGCACGTTTTTATCATTACGCAACAATTACTGCCGTGAGAGGCTTTTTCACATTCACGCACACAAACAGCGCCCACGATCTTCGACCAATACATCATTTACACTAATCGATGTGCCATGTGCATGTGTGGAGGACTGCTTTTACCATCAGATCAAGGTGAACATCTGGATTATAGCTACTGTACACACACATACACACGGTATGTTTGTAGAGGAAGAAAAAAAAAAAAAAAAAAAACATGCACTCCTTTTCTTTCCTTTTCCAAAATGTGTTGAAACAACATCTCCAGCTGCAGCTAATGGCGATCCACTGCAGCTGGCATTGTTTTTGCACTTCCACCCTGCCGCCACACTCTGCCAGCACCTGTTGCTTGTGTCACGCTGATAAACACTCCTGAGGTCATCCCTCAATAGCCGACGGGACACAAATAGACTCTGTGATCCCGGCTCACTCCTGCTTTACTCGTTCTGTGCGAAGGCCTCCGACGAACTCAGAAGAGAGTCTGATTCAGGAAGCAGATCTCAAACACGATAGCGCACGGTTGAAAGTCCCACTGAGGAATAGATCAGTGAAAAGCAGCTGTGATCACACAATACCACATTACAAATGGCATGAAGAACAAGTACCACATTGTGCAGTCGGCTGATGCTTCAAAAATTGTTCTCCCCTTTTTTTTTTTTTTTTTTTGTTCAGTTTAAAATCAACATTTAGGAGGAGGATGTGTTTAGTTCGGAAATGTTTATGTTCAAGAGTTTAAAAGCCAAATAAAATATTAAGACTCATAAGATGACCTCTGTACGGATCAGTTTATGTATCTCCATGTGCACAAACTGGAGATTGTAGAAAACTGATCACCTTTAGCATCAGCTCGATCTGTGGCATCATGGAGGATGTGGGAGGGAGAAACACACACACACACACACACACACACACACACACACACACACACACACACACACACACACACACACACACACACACACACACACACACACACACACACACACACACACACACACACACACACACACACACACACACACACACACACACACACAGCACGGGTTGTGGGGTTACCAACACTGATAGAGATGACGGCATTCTCGGAAACATGTCAGAAGCCGTTAGAGACAAAAGCCCTGGGTGATGAATAAATGTGTCACTTCACTGCACTGGCCTCCTTGCAAGCTTCTCAGAAACACTGATACACGAAAATGTAACCAAATATGAAGAAGTCAAGGCAGCACCCTTGAGATTCACAGAACTGAGAGCACTTCCTCGTAAATGAATTAGCTGTGGTTTTTGCACACAGGAGACGACCAATTAGCAAGCCTGTCAGAGCAGGGGGAAAAAAAATATGGTAACATCTCTTTGTGCTTTAAAAAAACCCAAAAAGACACACACCCTACTTTTCTCTGCTGATGACCAAAAGATTAAATTTAACCCCAGATGACTGACTGAAGCTTGAGGTTTAAGGTTTGAAATCACAAGGTGTCCCACAGGAGGATACTACACAAGGTCCAGGACACTGACACTCCTTTGATATGGACATTTGTAAGTAACAATCACGAGATTTATTTCAGTGAACAATATTACAAGTCCTGACGGCCCTTGAAGTCCATTCATCTCAAAACATGTCCCACACGGAGTCTCACATATTAACAATAATAATAATAATAGATTTTGGATGTGGACTTGATGTTCAAACAGACGAGTCTCCGTCTCCGAGCCCATTTGTGTGTCGGCACTGTTGTCCCTCATTATTCTGCTGCAACTTTCAACTTATTTGCCCATTTTCTTCTTTTTAAATTTGACTAATTTATGACAGGCTTCAAGATCTGAGTGACATTCTCCCTGACATTTTAGATGACAAAATCAACTTTGCTTAATGAATCTGAAAACATACATATATAATGTAAAAATAATCAAGATTCTGAATCTGAAGTCAAATAGGCTAAATCTCTAATCGCTTATGAGATAGAGGCATTTGGATGCGACAACTTTCGATGGACCACAAATCTGCATGTGCAATTTTTTATTTTTTTATTTTACAGTTGTAAACTTTAAAAGTTTCACCAAGATCTTTATGGCATATCCTACATAATAGTTTGTGTTTCAAAGAGGATAAAACCAAATAAGTGTAATCTCAGCTCGTCCACGTCGGGCCCATAACTCTACATGTGGGTCAGAGTGGTCGTCAAAAACTAGAATCAGTCGTTTCAATTCAATTTGCATCTTCCAATTAGCTCCAGGACAAAACCAAACGCTGGCATTTCATGCTTGACTGGCCACACGTTGATTCCAATAAAATATGCCAACCCATGTCCACATTTCTGTCATTGAGGCAAAAAAAAAAATAAAATAGAAATGCTGGCTTGAATCGCTGTGATTTTTACGTCTCCAGTCACAATTTTGTTTGTAATACAAATGCTATTTAAAAAAAAAATTCTAATCTGACTTGGTGTTCAGAAAAGTACACATTCTGGGCTTTCAAATGAGGTGCAGCAAAAATGAAAGTCATCATTATTAAATTGCCAGTGAAATGAAACTCAGATCTTGAAGCCTGTCTCATTTAAGAAGCTCCTCCAATATAGACAAAGTAGAAACACTGCGGCAGAAAAAAAAGGAACAATTTTGTAGCTTTTTAAATAATTACTAAGATATTGACGGCAGCAGCATACCGATTTTTGTATTTGATGAGAATGCAAATCCAATTTTGCCTTACCGATATTTTGTCAAACTCTTAAATAGTCTATACTTAGTAGTAGATTTGCAGCACTGTTCAACTATTTACCATAAACTAGTCACCATCTCTCACTAGTTGTCAACACCATGGAAAATTATATGAAAAAAAAAAAAAAAACCCTCACATGATACACAGTCGCACAATAGGATATCTTATGTATATATTACCGTGTTTGGAAAAATAATCACCTCAACATTTGTCTGAGACTTGTGTTATCACTAGAATACGCCTCAAGAGATGGTACTTCCTGAAAACCTCAAATGAAAGTTTAAAAATGTGTTTTCGACTAAAAACTATGCTTCTTATGCAACGCGTGACCTCGTTTTAATGGGACAGCTTCTGAACTATTTGAGTAACGGTCCAAATTGTTTGCGAGTCTCGAGTCTATCCACATTGACCAGAGACACTGGCCAGAATGTTGTCACAACATCTCTTTGCACACACTCCCACTGGAGAATTCATATCTCCTCTCTCATTTCCTGTTTCTTCTTCATATTCATCTTCTATTCTGATCCGTCCAGTTCGAGGTCACTTGGGGCTGGATCAGAGTGCAGCTGACCGAGGGTGAAGGCGGGGAACACCCTGAACGGGTCACCAGGCCAAACGCGGGGCAAACAGACAAGCACACACACACACACACACACACTCACATTTATATTCACCAGCAACAGAATATTGCGTCATATTAAGTCGGGAGGAGAGACGGCCACAAAAGACCATTTTGACACGAACCGCCACGAAGCTGCCACACAGACTTGAAATGCACAGAAAAATTTGTTTTCGGCGGCCAAAATTTAGTGGCGCCGGTTAACCGCTAAGTTGAACACATTTTGAAATGAAATTTCACTCCAGAGTGGACGTGAAAACTTTTCTGACTGTTTGGCTTTGTGGGATTTCACACGTGTTCACATGCACTCTTGCCATGTGTCAGTTATGGGCGTGTGTGTGTGTGTTATGGTCAGTTAAGGGTGTGTTGTGTGTCCGGTAACTGTGCGCATGTAGACGTATGTAAAACATCTCTGGTTGAGTCCAGCCCACACATTCTTCCTGCTTTCTCCTTTGCTTTGGCCGGAAATGTCTATTTTGCTGTTCCTAAAGTAATATAGTTGAACCAAACCCGACTTTCACCTGCAAGGACCAGAGCCCAGGAATGAGAATCTGACCAGTAAATTATTTCTGTTGGAAACGGCATGAAGCATTCTAATCATAATAATAATAAGAAGAAGAATTTAAAAAAAATGCATTTTGTTGAGGCACTGAAAATAAATTAAAATGTGTTTTGGCTTTGTAATGATCACATCAGACATGCAGAAATAATATGGTGAAGGAGCTTAACAGGGTCAGTAAATAATGAAGCTGAGACGTTTTGGAAGGAAAGGAGAGTGGAACAGCTGCAGATACACAGAGTGAGCACAACGCTTCACCCGTCTCACACTTATTACAGCTTCATATCTAAAATTTAATGAAATAACCAATCATGTACCAAAACAAAATGAATAAGCAAAAAAATAAATAAAAATGAACCCCAAACAAATGGATGGACAGAGAGTGCTTGAGTTGATCGATATATCAATAATGAGAACGCGCCAGGTGCCGTTCGGGATGTTATCATGTATTCATGCATCACAGATGTGACACTGCTTGCTTCCTCCAAGAGGAAGTGTGGTAAACTCGCTTGCTCAAGAATGCAACCCCGAGAATCTCATGACCAGTACAGGACTCAAACTTCTGACATATTGGCTCACAGTTCAGGGTTTTGCCAGACGTCTTACCTTTCTCCCGTTATAAACCTACTTGAAATCAAGTGTTCTCATCTCGCTCTTCAAATTACACACTTTGTGATGTTATGTGTTACTCATGACCGTTGTAAATACCCTTGGTGTTTGACTTTATTCATACTACTTGCTCCATGATTGAATTAAAACACTGTCAAGTTCTTTTAGTTAGTCATGCTAAAATTGAGTAAATTGGTGTGCAGCACCCGAAACGTGTCTTTTTGTCCTATTAAAGCTGCATGATATTAGGTGAACAAGCAATATGGGTTAAAATCGTTGAAAATAATATGATTTGGCAATCAATAAAAACACTGAAGCGGATGTTTATATGTTTGTGCCACTTTTTTTTGTCATCCAAATGGCATTTTTTAAAAATTAGTTAAGCACACATTTCATTTGCACTTTAAATCCTGTAATTTTGAATTTGCAGAACATGAATGAAGCAAAGTGTCAAAGTTCAGTCTTACACAACATTGTACATGTTGATGTTGTGATAAAACGGTTGCCGTATATTATATTGATAAGCCCAAACATCCCTGTTTGTGTGTGCATGTGTGTGTGTGTGTGTCCCATCCATCGAATTGTTAGGAGGGGGGGGGGCAGGAAATTTGTCTGCTGCCTCGAGATATTTTGTACATGAAGAAACATGAATAGCACCGTTTCATAAGTTACTGAATGCTTCCAACTACCACTGGGGGGAAGGGGGGGGGGATTAGTTGTCAAAACAAAATAATGTTTTCATTTCATTTTCATGTCATCTGAGGTTGTGTCCATGTTTATGAGACAACAGTAGGAAATGAAAAGAAACACGATGATCCTGATAAATCATTTTGTGTTTACACTAGCTTTTTATTTTAAATGTTTTTATTGTTTTAATCTCAGGCCCACTGCATGTTAACTGATGCCATACCTGAAATGTATTATTTCAGAGGGCTTTTATCCAGTTATTTTCAACTTGGCACGATTTGTGTGAGGCAAATTCTGTTTAATTTTGGTATTATGTCGCCATTTCATTGCTGCACAAATTAAAACTTTTGTGGAAATGTTACCAGGTTAAATCAGTATTTAACACGCCTCCACTGCACTAATGAGACGACTGAACCATCTAAGGTTTGTCCTGCATTCCTGCTCGTCTTTACCAGAGTTCAAAGCGGACAAAGAGCTGCTGAGTCGGTTTGTTTTCGGTGCACAAGGGTTCAAATTACACCATTCATACTTCCACAAATTAACTGCGGGGACAGTAAAACTCGCATGAGATTTGGGACTAATTCAGCAAAACAAAAAACTAAAAAGTGTGAGCGCATGCTTGATTTACATTTATGACATAACTGAAGCTTAGATGTTCCTCCATCTAAATCTCCCCCATAAAGGTTAAAAAAAAAAAAAAAAAAAGTGCTGGTAAACTGGTTTCAGTTAATAAACCTAATGGACATTTTGTGGAACAACCAGACAGCATTAATCTCTGCCCTCAAGGAGGGGAGCTTACTTATTTATGATCTGGCTGCTTCCAGGACTGGAGAAGTACTGCATTCTCCATTGATGAAATAGAGAAATCACTGAACATGTGATATACGTGACCATCAAATTTCTAAATGAAGGAAGTTTGCCCTTTCGAAAGCAGTCATCGTGTCTCATTCTGAGGAAGAGAAAAGCCCAAACAAAAGGATGTAACTTTGTCTTGTTGGCTCACGCTTATCTGGCTGCACTGCATCCTCAGCCTTCGTGGCTCAGGTGACACACCTCAAGCACAACAGTATGCAAAATTCATTCAATGTTCTCCAAAACATCTACATGCTTGTACCTGCATGGGGTATATTCTGGAGCTGAGAAAGCACTGTCAGGTCGGGCTCCATCCATAAACACTCAGTCATTAAAAAAAAAAAAAAAAAAAAAAAAGGTTAAGTCAACATGGTACATGAGTCGACAATGCAAACACTTAAACTCAGTGCAATTGTGCCTACTCAGACTATGACAGAAGAGGGCTGGGTAACTCGACTGTTTGCAGGTGTGTGTGTGTGTGTGTGTGTGGTGTGTGTGTGTGTGTGTGTGTGTGTCCACGAGGACATTGACAAATAATGAGAGCAAAGGCCAAGAAAAAGAAAATGTTGAGCGAGGGTGTAGCATAGCTTCGGGGCTTTACACTCACGAGTCAGCGAGGTCATGTGCAATGGCACTGTGGTTGAAAGTTGCACACACACAAATAGAAGGACATGCACCAGCAAAATGATTACAGTGCGCGGGGGGGGGGGGGGGGGGGGGAGGTGTACATGCATACATTTGAGATGCAGTGACAATTAAATACAAGTGCTCATGACGGATTGCACATAGTCAAGCTTTTTAATGAAGGCGCACACAACCGCAGCGTGATAATCTTTTGTGCAGAAGACGTCGCAGAACTATAAAACCAGAGAAGGAGATCAGACAAACATCTTGACCACATGACTCTAACCACGCAACTTCCTATAGATGTTTCTCTAGATTTTCGTCAAGCAAAACACACAGAGGCAAAGACAAGTGCATATTCAGATTTTCCACTCTTCGTGAGATACGGGTTTACAGTCTCCTTCAGGCCTCATCCAAACAGAAATGAGTAATAATGTGAAAGCACATGCGCTGCATTAAAATATGTCTTCAGGGATTTTTGTCATTAGACTTTCTCAGATTTTAAGTACTGTTTACTTTGGAGATTCCAGAGCATAGTTTGGCTCAAACCAACATTTCTTTGAGTAAAGTTTATCGTCTCAGGCCTGTCTAGTTGTAGAGTTAGCACCTGAATTATTATTCTTAGGTGGGGTGTGCTTTCCTCCTTTCATGCTGTAGTGATGTTCACATTAGCCCCCGAAGGAGATATGTAGCATTACTTTATAAATCAGATGACTGATCCCACTAAATTGGATTCTCCAAATTTAGGTAGCAGTTGTTTTACTTGGGGCTACTCCTCGAAGCTTCAACACTCCCGTCTGCAATATAAACTCTGACCTGCATGGGTCTGCATATAAATCCGAACTTCTCTCACGATAAAGACACTCCCTAATCGTGGGAGGTCATTGTGGCGGATCTCCCAAAAGCATTTCACACTCATATCGGGATTGTCACATATTAACGGAGACGGTAAAAGACGGCGTCTGCAAAATCTAACGTGGGACTAAATCCAGATTTAATCAGAGTGAAAATCTTCCACCGCTGAGAGCCTCAATTAAATTTAGTTTCTAGAGAACTGGGTAACCAGATGAGCCCCACTGACGAGGTGGAAAACAGACACATCACAGAAGTTGGAGCTGGGGGGGGGGGTTTGAACAAGGAGGACCACCAGCATGTGTCACTCCACAATATAATTACTGTTCTGGCGAGACAAAAGAGACAGTCTACTGTGCCACAATAAGAACAATCTCAGTGCTGCTCCTCCGCAATCTGAGGCTCGGCAGCCAGCTGGAGCCTCCTCAAGTTTCAGGAGGGGAAAGGCTCAGTGGAGTTGCACTCTAATGACCGTCATCCACTTTTGTTAGTTAAAAGCAAAAGTAATGTTCCCAAGCTCACACCAAACCTGCCGCCGTGCACGAACCAAGAAACACAACTCCATGAATTCTATTTGTTCATACTGAAGTTGTGTTCCAGCTTGCTCCAGGAAAGCCAGACAACAAACCCAACGTCTGCGTGAAAAGGTAAAAACTTTATTTACTTAGGAAGTAGTCAGTATCAAAATAAAAATATATACTCTGAAAGTAACATAATTTTGAAGGCCTAAGAGTCAAAGCACTGAGCTGAAGATCTGCAGTGACGAGGTCCTCACCGCCCTCCTGGATGCCAGCGAGACCTGGCACTTCTACAGTGCTACGTTGGACAGTTCAATCATTTTCACGCAAGCTGTCTTCACAAAACTCCTACACAATACATGGCGGGACACGATTCCAGACAGACAAGTGTCGACGCCTTAATTTAGAAGGCTGAAGCAAGAAGGGCCGGCCAAATGGTCAGGGTGCCAGACGGCAGACTCACAAAGCAGCTTCTCGATGATGAACTGCGGGAAAACAAACGAAACAAAGACAACCTCAAGGCCTCTCTCAAGGAACTCGACATAGATGCGGACTCATTGGACACACTTGCTACCAACCGCCCCGCCTGGCGCGGCCAAATCACATCTGGTGCCCGTTCAGCCGAGACCAATCGCGTTTTTGACGGATGGAAAAGAAGAGATACCCGCAAGGCACGTACAGCATCAACTGTCGAGACAGCACCAACACACCCCTGTCCCGACATGTAGACGTTTCCCCAACAGTCGGGCTGGCCTTACAAGTCACGAGTGAACTCATAGATCACGACAGCACTGTTTAAAGTTTCAAAGTGTTGGTCATTGTTCAATACAGCAGACCAACAACGCCCAGCCTTTACATAGCTTGATATTAAACTATGGGTCTGAGTTGTTCAACAAAACAAAATGCTGTAGATTTTAGTGCATAAAAAGCATACGTTACATAATTTGCATTTATTTATTTTTTAAATCGATTGACTTGAGGTATATTTAGTTGAAAATACAGATAAGTTCATAAGTCAACAGCATACCCAGAGCAGGTCGGCTCCTGAGAACTGTGTGGGCAAGCCGCTTCATGTCAGCACGCTCGCTGAGACGGATCTGGTCAATAAACATCCGGAATTCACCTCACAACACCATCGTTTGAATCGCAGATCGGCACTTTAGTCATGTTACACCAACTACTTCATCGCAAGACACGAGTCATGTAAGATCAGAGAGAAAAGGTCAGTAACGTCTGTGTTTCATCTGCCCGAAACCACATTGGTTGAAACGAGAGAAAGAAAAACGATGCAGTGATCTACTGTATGTAGTCGACAACATCTGAGAGGTCTCTGTACTTTGAAGCCTTTTTTTTTTTTTTATTTACGCCAAGTTCTTTCTTTGGAAATGTGTGGATTTTAACTTTGTAGGATCTCTCTGTGACTCACCACACGGCTGACAGAAGTCATTACTGCTGACTTTGACTAAGCACGGGCTGTCTACACAGTCTTAATCCCTCCAGCCCACTTTCATGCAAGTGCGCTGTGTGATGACTTAATTATGATGCAAAATGTAAAATTATACTGAAAGAATGATGAATATCGTCTGAACGTCTGTACATGGTGGCCAGTTTACAATCAACCTAAAACACAAGGCTCGATCACCTACCAAGAGCCGTTAGTTTTTTCCACGTCAGTTTGTTTGTCAGTTAAACGGAATAGTGACACATTTCGGTGAAACATGCTTTATTTGATTGTGGCAACAGAAACTCGCGTGATGGCCAAAATCTTAGCTGTGCTTGTTTTATGTTTTTTTTCCCCAGACTGCTGAACATTGTGGCATGATCTAGGTTTCTGATTAAAGAGACTTACTAGCCCAGGTCGTCTCCACTTGATTCACATCTTCAGAGAAAACACCCCATTTGTGCCCACTTATGCCAAGAATTCCATGCCTGCTTCTGCACAAGAACATCGCTGCATTTTCCCATGACTGTTTTCGCCACTGGTGACCTCGGTTGTAACCTAACCCCTCATCTTAACAGCCTTTTGCTGCATATCCTGCCCTGTGAAGTTATAAAAAAACCCCATGCAGTAGATTTCACAAGTGCCTCCTGAAGATATAACATTTGCACCATCCACCCTGCTGAAGCTTCAAGACCTCTGATTTTAACACCCAGGAGCTTTTGTTGCAGTGACGTGCATCGCTGGTGAGTAAGTTAGCGTTTTCTAAAACGCACCCCGTTGGCAGTTTTTGAAGCATGAATAACTTCGTCTATTTTGAACCATCCACCTCGCAGTGAGTCAGAACTTTAAGACGGTTGAAAGGTGACTTCATGTTCAGAGGGTGGTCTGCTTATAGCATTACAGAGGCTGTAGCCTGGTGAAGCGTTGAGGGTTAAAGTGAGGATGTCTGGGAAGTCGACTTCCCTCCCCTCTTAAGCAGAATAACCGAGAGGTACAATCATAGGAGCTCAGTGATTATCCAACAATAAAAACTGGAGAAAAAAAAAACATCGCCTAACCTATATACAAAGCACACAGTGTGGAGCTATGAGCCCAGACCAAATGATGGTGGTTGCGAAATGCAGGCAGGCAGAATAAATAATCAGTAAATCAACGTGCACCTTCGAGATCAAACAACACTTACTGTAATCGTTCTTTGTTAGTCGGTTAATTTATCTGACTGTGCTGAACCTCTTTGATGTTCAGACGCAGTATGCACGTAAAACGGAGACAATGAACACGCCACTTTGAATACAGATAATATATGACAGAAGTTTCACTTATCAGTGTCTCCATCTTGTAAACCTGCTTTCAGTGAATTAGGGTTGCAGAAGGCTGACACTGAATATTATCAAAACAATAATCAAGAAAGGCAAGCTGGAAGGGGGCTACGGCACTAGGCTTTGTTGCACCGACTCTCCAGTAACCTCAGCGACGATACAAAACCTTCACTGAAGTAAAGGTTTCACTCTTAGATAAATTGAAACCCACATGCAATCTTGCAGACTTGCTGTTGAATTTCACATCACAAGAGTTTTTGAGAAGATTGGATAGCAAATAGCTGCACCTTGTGTGTGTGTGTGTGTGTGTGTGTGTGTGTGTGTGTGTGTGTGTGTGTGTGTGTGTGTGTGTGTGTGTGTGTGTGTGTGTGTGTGTGTGTGTGTGTGTGTGTGTGTGTGTGGATAGGCAAAAAGTGTGAAACGAATGTAAAGCATATAAATATCTAGTGCCACGCTGTCAGGCGGAAACAAACGATGGTCGCTCCGCATGTACAGTGAGTGTGGTGAAGACACACGAGACAGTTATTCACAAATTAGTGCGCAGCCACGCACACCAAAGGACTCGGTGAGTCACTTCAGGTCACAATTTCCAGGTTTCATGAAAATCAATTCCTTGAAAGAGAAAAAGACGCGACTTTGTGGGTGAGATATGAAGACTGCTGTGACATAAAATGAAACTGCATCTGAAGAGACAATCTGTGCTTTGAGAAATGGAGTCGGCAGAAGCGAAGCTGCGATCTGGAACGTCGACAACATGGCACGCGGCCTCGCAGGCTTCTTCAGCTGGCCTGCGAAAAGACACCTAAACAATAGAAACATCCACGACAGTAAAACCCAGCTGCAAGCTGGAGCAAAGGGATGGTGATTCTACTCATTTTTATGAATTACTTCGTATTCCACAGGTTGGAGACTGCCGTCCCACGTAATACATCGATTCTGCCAAGCATATAAATCTAATGATCATTCACCTTACCGAGGATAAAGACTTCCTTTAACGACACAGTGATGTGTATTACGGAATGAGCTGCTGATTTATTCTCTGGTAATTGACCAAATCAATAGTATTTTCAGCAGAGGTTTGCAGAATTCTTGAAGTGAAACTTACTTCCTTAAACGTGAATGTTTTATGGCTGATCAGCTGCTTACAGCCTCGGGGCTGCAATAAAACACAGGAGGCTCAAATAATGTAATAATATTATCATATAAAGTGGCGGGAATCGGCCATTATGCATATTGGAAGTATAACAAAGACTTCCGACCAGTGAAGCAGCTGCAGTAAAAACTGACTTGGACATCGTATCCCTGAGAACTAGTCCATTTCTGGAAAGACTCCCTGAAGATGAGCTTTTGAAGCGTTATTAAACCCTTTAAGCAGAACAAATGAGATTCAACCTCAATATTGGTGGCTCAGAAGAAGTAATCACACAGTTCATTTACATTTTTTTTTTAAATACATGCCCTGATGTCACAAAACATGAATTACATTTATTTTGAATAAACCGAGTGTGTGAGCCTTTCTATTTTTGAAAACAAGGCAAATCTTTCACGTTTTGCAATAAATCTACAGACGTCAAGTTCACCTTTTCCCACACCTTTGATCTCTGTGGGCCTCCTTTTCGAGTTTGCACACCAAATTGTCTCTCTCTCTCTCTCTCTCTCTCTCGCTCTCATTCCGTTTCTCGTTCAGCTGACTGGGACCCATGTGTTCAGGGCTTCAGTTGTGGTATGCAACCAGAGCCAAATTAACGCTGCATGCTGCCATATGAGAGACCGAAGCACAAGTAACGTAGAACAGATGGACACCAGGGCCTGGTAGTCGGAGCACTAGTTTCTCCTGATGTTACAAACTCCTCTCCTGTCAGTGAACAGGCACTTTAAGAAAAGAAAACACTGCACAGATATATAAATACAGAATAAATGAAGAAATGCACCGATGCAAGTCATTTGACATTTATGAAGACCTGAACGTGTTTTCTTTTCTTTCTTTTTTTTGCTAGTTCTGAAGATAAGACATCACATAACTCGGATACATTGAATTGTGCATGAGAATCTACGGGGAGCGTACAGATGCGTATATGGTACACAGCGTAGGCACATGTATGAAATGAAACCATGTGGAAAGGCTTAAGGCCAGAAAAGCTGGAACAAACACACATCTCATACACACAGAACTGAGCTGAACCGAGATGAGAGGGGTATGATTAGGATGGAGTCGACAGGAGGTCTGAGGAAACGTATCTGCCATCACAGTGAAGCAGTCTGTGGGAACTCGTTCTCCAAGACAGAATACCGCGATTTTCCTGGCAGGACCCTCACCTAGTCTGTAACCTCGACTACTGAACGTCAGATCAAAGGAAAAGTAGAACCTCACTGCTGGAGAAAAAAGCTACTTTAGATGAAAAGAAATGACAGATGAAGAAGGTTAAAGAGTCAATTCCTCATCACAGGCTAAAAATGCATCATGAAGAGCGCATACACAGGGATGATGTGATTCTATAATGACGCCAAAACTTTGATCAAAAAAATACTAACGCAGGGGCTTCCTGTCGAACACACACACACACAAAAAAAAAATTAAATAGGGAAAAAAAAAAAGTGTCGAGCTGAGAGTCGCAGGCCGAAGCAACGTAAAGACTTGCAGGGATCGGGTCTCAGACAACACGGAGGACTTCTGCTCTTTTCAGCTGACGGGACAAGATTCACTTCTGCAATAAAACAAGCGCTGCATTGACTCTGCTTCAGTGTTTGTTCGTTGCTGCTGCTCAAACAACACACAGACCCAAATCCTGAAGATATCGTAGAGGCAGTAAAAGTTCAATATATGAAAAAGTTGAATTGTCCACACAGATAATCTTTTGTTCTGATTTTTTTATCCCCCAAAATTTTATAATTTTCTGTTTGTATTGCTATAATTGCTACTTTTTAGAGGAAGCAAACAAGCACAGATCACAAAATATTCAAGTGATTTTTTTGTTTTTTGTTTTTTATCGAATGGGGTGAAAAAGCAGTTACTCAGACCATCCCTGCAAGTATAGGGAAAATACATTTGAGCGGGGTGAAATTCAGATTTGCTGGTAATTGTTTTGCTCTATTTGAATTTTCACTTCTGCAAAGACGGTGTTGTTGTTTCCTGCATTTTTCAGGTCACCACTGCTGAACCCAGCTCAAACGCTTTCTAATGGGATTCAATGTTGGCTTCAATTTGCCGTGTTAGTTAATCCAAAATATGCAAGAGGAAAATTGCTTTTTCAGTGAGTTATTGCCCGACAAACTTACAAATCAGGTCTTAATACAAGACTTCTGATCATCTGTATGCTGGTGCCTATCATCACACTAAAGCACCTGCTTGTGGAGCGTGTTTCGTTTTTTAATTTCCCATTTAACCTCTTTCGGTGTCACCTGAAATTAAATTAGAAAACGCACATTTCTGGCAGCTCCTAATAGAAGAAAACAGCTTGTGTAGTGTCTGAGCTAAAGTTTTTTCAATGAGAAAATAGCCAATGACAATGAAAAGTGCTGCACAAAATGTGACAGCAGATGATCTCGCAGGTTTATTCAATTTTCATGAGCATTACTGAGGAACTTGCAGCTACTTTCTCACGCGAATACATTATCAGTTTCCATGCAGCTTGCTCTTTTGTGCTAAATGAGCTCACTGATATTACTTCTGTTTCTCACAGACACACACACACACACACACACTTTATATATTTGGAAAGGAAGCTCTATCACAGTATACAACAAAGTAACACCAACACGTTACAGGTTGGTGTTTTTTTAACAACTTCTCGTAGTTTGTGGACTCGTGTGTCTTCACTTGTGCATGTTAAAATGTGAGCATGCTAGCCCACAGCTCTCCTTCCTTTTAAGGCCATTCTCGGGGCCTTAACTCTCTGAGCTGCCAAGATTAAACACACACACACACACACACACACACACACACACACACACACACAAGTACAGAGAGCATCAGTGGAATTTGCAAACCAAAGCAGGGCTTCAAACAACCAGTCACACACACACACACACACACACACACACACACACACACACACACACACACACACACACACACACACACACACACACACACACACACACACACACACACACACACACACACACACACACACACACACACACACACACACACACACACACACACACACACACACACACACACACACCACCTCTGGCTCGATCATCAACTGAATTACCTCGCACACATGGTCAGACCTGCAGTTGGCTGAGGAGTCGAGGGCTGGCTAAATATAACACACCGCAGAGAGACACATGCGCTGTTTTGTGTGGACATCTTTTTGTGCCTCAGTACACACTTCCACACATGCCGTGGCGAGTGAACTGTGCTCGCAGTGACCTTATAGGTGGTGGCAGCCAGGACAGCGTTCAACCTGCCTGCTCTAATTACTGGCACCGGGATCTTAGGGGGACTGGGTATTCGAGCACACGCAGCCTCACAGCTGGCCCCATCTGGAAATATTGCAGGGTTTTGATGCCATGAGGTCTTATGTGGGGAGCCAAGCACGCACTTCAGAAAAGAAAAAAAGAAAACACATCCTGCTAGGCTGTAAGGGGCCGTCAGCAAACAGTCGGAGGAAGGCAATCGAATAGAATATCTTGTTGCTAATGAGATGTCAAAACAAATTCAAACCATCCAATTTGATATTTTCTGATTGCTGAACAGATGCATCAGTTGGAGAGTAATTCAAGTTGTGACTGGTTGAAGTGAACCTCACAAACGGTAAGTAGCATGGGAGGCATTTCCATTTAACTGAAATTCAGCAAAACAATACAATCTGGGAAAACGCAGGGCTGTGGAAATGAAAATGTGTGATGGTAATCAGTGAAGAAAACACAAGCAGTCTTTGTTAATGTGATCAGTAGCTCCATTTCCTTAAGGTTTTTTTTTTTTTTTAATCTGGGCTAAAGGGCTAACCATTTCCCCTACTGTCCAAATGAAGGCATTTGAACAGTGACGGTGTAGCTTTGCATGCAGACAGTGCAAGTTGCCCTTCATTAGATAAGGCTATGATTTGACTGCTAAATATCAAGTCTTTGCAAAGCTGCTCAGAGTTACGGCGCTCTCTGCAGCAGCAGTCGCAAACCAAGCCAATCATGTGAGGCAACGATGTGAAGAGAACCACTTTTAAAACAATCAAATGCCATCGTAGCGTTGTCATGTGGCAGGAGCGTGTGCCAAATAGAGCTCCTCCGAAGCAGTGAAACGCCAAAACAAACACAGGCAAAGAGAAAAAAAAAAGATCATCTCAAAGAGGAGGGGGGGGACCCCCTATGAGTGAAACAGCTGGAAACAGGAAATGTCTTTGTGTCGTTGTGTATGTGTGTGTTAATTTAGAGTATGTGACACTGTTTGGCAGACCGACATGAACCAACCCCTTTAAAGGCTTCTGTGGATTTCCATCTTATTGACACAAACAGATCTGCAGTTAAATTTCACAGATATGAAACAGGGGATGAGGAACCTGCCAGCTGTTAAAAGTTGCAGACTTCTGAGAAGCAGTTAAAAGAAAAAAAAAAAAAAGCCAGCATTTTTTTTGTACCAGGAACATCAGTAACAGAGAAATACCAACAGATGTGACCGTGGTGCTGCTGAACATCTGCTTAGTGTGGTTAAGATTATTGTCAATAAAATGTTTAACTCAAGGTACATTTTGGGCTTTGGAGTAACTCGGCGCAAATTCTAAGCAGGAGTTCTAAACAACATGCAGCTTTCTTCTGTGGTTGAACCAACCTGGTTTTTAACCCTGCTGATAGTCAAACCAGCCCTCATCTTAAAAGAACTTAACCCTTGAAAAACCAAACCCATCAGGTTTAATCTCTACGATTATGACGATTTATACACTCCTCACAAAAGGTTATTTGGCTTTCGGGTGAAATTCCAAGATGAAACTAAAATGCACTATGACCTTTATAGGTGAACTTGATATGTCCTTCTGTAAACTTTTGAATTACATGTCCAACTCAAGTCAATGTTTCAGTACTTTCTGCAGACTTGCTGTTCTCTAACAAGGACCTTAACAGCCAAATTCACAACAGATGCTTGATCCAGGAATCGACCAATAAACTTCCTGGTTCAATTAGAATGGGCATTTGAACAGTCCTCCTCATCATGCGGTTCACATTTTGACATGACGAGAGCAAGACGACACCTCGCAATTGATCAACAGTACCTCGCCATTGTGAGGTTCGCACAGGATGTTCTTAGAGGGAAGTGGCCACCGAGTGTCACGGCGTGTCATCAGCAGGTTGAACAGAGATACAGACTGGAGGATTCACAGAAAGACACCGAAGTGAAAATCCCCCAGTCTCATCTCACACTGACGACCCCTCCATTGTGAACAGTGCCCTGCACTTTCTCCAGACCTGAGGGCCGCTCATCAACAACAGTCTCACGCCAAGCGGCAGGAGACAATAAGTCCACCTGTGAACAGCATGAGATGTCTTCAAGCTGCAACTGATGCTCATTTGATATTCCTTTGCTACGGTATACCCTCCACTGTGGCTTTTATTTCAATAAATTCACATGAGGAAATCACCAATTGCATGCTTCTATTTTCATGATATGATATCTCTGTAGCATGAACTTTTTGTTTTCCATAAATTTCACCCGAAAAGACAAATATTCTTAAGTTTCTGCGAGTAGTGCATCTTCCTATTTGGTGTATGGTTTGTGAGTGTGGCATGAAGCTTTATCATACAAACTGTGGCATGTGGTTTGATGAAGTGAGGCCCCCTAGGTTTTACTATTTGGTATTTCATTGGTGTTGGGAGTTGTACTTTGTGCATGTAAAAATGGCTCACTATTTGTGTGACTCAGGTTCTCCCACTCAATTTGATGTGCATAATCTCTATGTTTTTACACGATTTGTGCACCGTTTTATGCGGACTGTGGCGGAGATTTTCATCTGCCCCCAACTGGGTGAGCTCTCATTTTCAAAGGGTTAAAGAACCACTTCAGCACTCTTATAAACACACATCCTTGCGTTCTCTACTTTTATTCATATCACTGCACCGGCAATCAAGGATTCGAGACGCGTTTGCTGAGCCGAGTACAAAGACCTGCCGGGAGCAGCTAATCTGTTTTCAGTTAAAGAGCATGAATTCCAGCACCTTTAAAGCCCGGAGGACGATAAATTAAGTAAATATGAGACGGGTAATCTCTGTCTTGAAAATATTTTATATTCTATTCATGAGAGCAAGAGGATGAATGGGACTTGCTGCACGAAACCGGCAAACCGAGATCTTGACTCATCTTTAATTAAAATGTTTGTTTACTTCATTTTTGTAGGGTTGAGACAATCACTTCACCACTGCTTGCCTTATAATCCAAACATGGTCACCACAGTCTGGGTATCAGGAATACAATACTTCACACCGTCTTTACCAAATTATATATACATTCCTTAGCAGTGGCAAAGAAACATATATACTTCACTGACTTGTTAACTCTTTGATGTTACAAAACTATATGTATTTACCATTTAATACCTGTAGCTTACAGGGCATTATGTTTGTTAGACGTCTTCTTTGTGAGCACTGTTCTAAAGCTTTTTGAGGATGTTTATATAGCTTACTGACCTGTGTTTGCAGCCACAATCGTAACCGAGTTGTAATATTTCTAGTTAGCTCAACCAAGCAGCCATTAAATGCTGGACTGTAAGAAATTCGCCATTACATACGACGTATGTCGTGAAATGAAAACATGAGCATGTGTTTTTACCTTCGGAGGATCGTAGAGCTCCAGCTGGTACCTCTCTCCGCCTCCACCTCCTCTTCCTCTTCCTCCTTGACTGTCTCTGATCCTCCTGACCAGCAGGCGGCAGCGTTGCCAGCGAGGCTGAGAGTCTGAAATAGTGTCATCCACCAGCAAGTACCTCAGTTGGCCCTCTTTACAGCAGCTGTTCACCTCAGGCCTCCGGTGCCTCATGCTCCTGCTGCGTAACAAACGGAAACGGCCCAGGAGGTGAGAGACGACTCCTGATACAGGCCAGTGTGAGGCAGCGTGGGGTGTGGCTTCAAAGTTCGGACACGACGAAGAGTGGGAGGACGAGGAGGAGAAAGACCCATCCTCATTGGTGGAGGAACCCACTCTGTCGCGATTGAGTGGGGGGCTATTGTTGTTGGTGTGGTTGCTAGGAGACAGGTCCTGTGACAAGCGGGGGCTTGGGGTGGGCCGCTTCTTTAAAATCTGCTTTACGGTTTGCTGGATTTGGCTGACAGAGAAATGCGTGACGTCAGCGTGGGCAGAGTTGGAGGCCGAGGAGTCGGAGGAATACCGTTCGGGTACCCGACGACGAGCCGTGCCGGAGACCTCTTCGTTGCTACGGCTACGAGTCAGCAGTGGCCCGCTCCCGATACAGTGAGAGCCCGAAAAGGAGTTTCCCACGGTACATCTCAGCGGCTGCTCTTGCTCCCGGTTCACCACCACCGGCTCCACTTTGGGCGACACCGTAGATGGAGCCGCCCCGCCACTTGATCGGCACGCCTCGCGATAGTCCTGCACGCCGGACAAAGACGTGATCCGTAATCGACTGATCACAGTCTGTGACTGAAGGGGGGGAACCAGCAGAGCGGTGGAGGAGGCACTACTGGAGGGCGTGGAGCATGAGTTCTGGCTGTGTGGTGTGCCATCTTTGATGACCTCGCAGGAGAAGTGCTGCTGGAAGAGGTCTGTAAATTGCTTGGAGAAGGTCTCTGGTGGGAGGACGCCATGTTGTGGATGCTCTCTGGCGAAGCTCCGGTAATGTCCAGCCAGCTGCCGTGCCGTCGCAATAGCGTGTAGCTCGCAGAACTCTCTCCATCCTCTTGGTGGCGCCGCCACACCCGTGCCTCCTCCTGCCGTTGTAATGTTGGCTGGATGAATAGTGTTACCATTCATTGCAGTAACCAGGCTGGGTGAGAATCACTGCTGCAGGACAGAGGGAAAGAAAAGGACAGTGGATTAGCTCAATATACATAACTGGGTCAATTATATTCAATAAATATTGAGCAATGAGTAAGTGCTGTATCTTAAGTAACAGAAAGTGTATAATACAAGCGTGTGCAAAATCCTTCCGTATCATTAGAATAAACTGTTGAGTATGAAGAAATAACAGCAATCATACTCAGCTAAAACACAATAAATTGCCATACAAAACAGGTAAAATCCTCAGAACTGCTTCGGGGAAAATAATCACCTCAAGTGCATATAATCTCAGAACAAGGAAATCTTAGTCGAATGTTGAGTTGTATGCAGAGAGAAGGAAATGCAGGAGTGACTCAAAGATGACAGAGTCATTTCCAAACTGCACTGATATGTAGGGCAGACACTGAAGTAACTGAGGTGAATGAAAGCAGCAATGAGCCAGGTAGACAGTGAATGAGGCCTCCACTGAGGAAGTACGGTTGGAAAATTTCTCAATCAACCGAACTGCCTGCTGTATGGCCATCTGTGTGTGCGTATTCACATGTGACCCATTTCGGGGCTCCTTGTTGTGCTCTGTGTCGTCCGCTTCGTTTCCAGGCTTATGAACAGAGAAGAAGCTTACGCTGGAAAGTTTCATTTTAAAGAGCACAATAACAGAGTTCAAAGTGTCAAAGCAATTTGTCAGTGCAGAGTGAAGTAAACAAGAAGCTGCGGCTCATTTTTCTACACTGCACGTGCTCCAACTTGTCCAAGGTCTTCTTTTTTTTTTTTTTTTCCTCAAGCACCACTGCAGTATTCATAAAGAAATGAGGCGGTAGTTAAAAAGAGCTAAATACTCACTCCACAGAAGGCAGGAAGTATGCATTTCCTCTGTATTCAATAGGGGCCCTGACCATGTCTCTTTCAGACACCCACAGCCTGGTCGTGTGTGTTAACATCGTGCCAAGTCTGAGCATGCTCGGCTCATGGCTACAAAGGATTCAAATTACAAAAGGACAGCCTTTCAGAAGCGAGGACCACAATAGGTCTTAACTGTTTTCAGTGTTGTAACACAAAGAGTGTGATAACAAGTGGACACCGCTGGTGTTGTATGAACTCTCTCCGATGTAGAATCGTGAAAACAGATGCGTTGCGGTTATGATCAGGTTTTGATGAATTTGTTCAAGCCCACTGTTGCAGCCAATACATCTTAGTCAGGTGCTGCAGATGTTTAGCCATTTTCAATTTTAGAGAAATACTGACAAAGAAAAAAACAAAAAACATATTCAAGGCAATGTTAGGTACCACACAGAAGGTTTGTGTCCCCACAAACTGCAACAAGCCACATTCTAATGATGGTCAGGAGGAATCAGATTCATGGTAAACATCAATTTGGAAATTACAAATTTGTTGTGGATTTAAGAGTCAGTGATTAGGATGCTACAATCTATTATGTAATACATGGAGAAATACTTTACACAGATTAAGCACATAATTATCACGATAGAAGTACACTGGGAAGTAGCACAAACATTTCACAGGCTTAACCATCAGATTATAATGTACTATGCAATTTGTCACATCCGAAATACAACCAAAATTTAATTAAAATAAACAATACATTTTATTCACAGTTTTACTATGGCTGCTATCTGTTTGGAGAGTTGTCGTCAAACGTTAAAACCAAGAAAGTCACGATCACCGATGGTGCAGGAGTCAACACCTGATTAAAGTTTCATGAGCAATTTCCTCTTTCCATTTCATTCGAAATCAAGTATAAATAGATGTTTAAAATTAAACTGGAAGTGTTTCTCACAAACGAAATGAGCCATTTTTCACCTGTTTTTCGCAGATGAGAAAAGATCTGCTCGGTGGCCTAAAACCATGATGTAACTCTCCCCATGAGTTTAGTGATCCGTGACAAACCTACTCAGTGTTTAGTGATCATTCAAGGTAAAGCTAAAAGCACAAATAACAAAACAAACAAACAAACAAAAAAATGAAATAAAACATTCACAAGGTTTAAAGTACCAGAAGGATGAGCTGGACGGAGTTTGCATTTGTTCCCTTCGATAAAAGAAAAACTCCTGATCACTAGTAAGAAAACAACCTTAAAAATGTTTGTTAAAAAAGACACATCAACATGCATATACCGCTACAGCAGCGCCTTCCTTTACAGCTGTATACATGCTTCCCTAAATGAGCTGCTGAGAAACATTCGGCATGTGCCTAAAGTACATACCATCTTCCTCCAGTGCAGCGGTGAAGGGTCTATTCTATAGACAGGAAGTCTGAATGTGTGCGTGGGTCCGCATGGGAGGGAGGGGGGGGGTGGGTCACAGATCCTCGTCCAACAGATCACAGAAAACCACAAGATATTGGAAGGGTTGTGGTTCGGACTATACATGAAGCAACATGTGTCGTTATCTCTCAGCTAACATCTCCCTTCATGCCGCATACGACAACTTTCAGAAGTACATTCTTGAGATATCATCATTCAACAAACCCACAACCCCCCCCCCCCCCCCCCCACTGACCACTGTAAAATTCAAGTTGCCACATATACGTCAATGCAGAGGCAGAAACTTGGCATCGTGAAATATTGCGTCACTACGGTTCTTGGATGTGTCCTGTCACAACAACTAATCCCCTTCCTGTGCGTTTCAGAGCATGCTCAGTGCGTGCACCTTTGTGCCCCTCCAGCTGGCCCCCCCCCCAGCAGCTCCTTTCTATCTGCGTGGCCAGCCCAGCGATGACTCAGCACTCGCTGCATGACTACAGAACACACACGCACACACTCAGACACACACACACACACACCCACACGCATACACAGACACACACTTCCTCTGGCAGTGTCCCTCTGGGGGCTTGGCCGCGTCTGTTCCCAGGGTTTTCGCTTTCTTTTCATCCTCTTTGTCCTCTGGTGTGAGGATCTCCAGATGTGTTTGGGATTCTCATTCAAGTTGTGAAGGAAAACAAAGAGCATGCAACTGTCTTGAACCTCCTTTTTGCCGCCGCCCTCAACTCTGTGCTTTGTTATTGTATTATTGTTTTGCTAGACAGTGTTCAGCAGGAGGTGAGAGGAGAAAAGGCCAATTCAAACACAGTTTTCCAAATAGGAGACACTCCTGCACGACCATGTTAAAGTTCCTGCATCTTTCTTCCTCAGCTCACTCGTCTCTCCCTTTTCCTTCACAATGCCGTACATTCTTCTCTGCGAATCCGCTGTCTTCCTCCTCTCATCTTGTGCTTTACAGGAATCTGGCAAAGCTTTCCCGGTTCTGGGGACGCCACAAACAGCCCGAGAAACTGCGGCGGCATCAGCTGGAGGTTTCATGGCATCGAGACAAATTGGTCTAACAGAGCTACTGTGAGAAAGTCACAGTGCTGCAGCTGAACTGCTCCTGGTTAAAATAGCGAACAGGCAGTGACATCGAGCACACTCAGGCGTCGGTTCGCCTTTATTGGACAGATGCTCGTGTCAAACACACTTCAAGAAAAGCTGCTTGTAATTGACAGATGAGAGAGACAGAACAATCGACTTTTAACCTCGACAAGATTTATACACCAAAGCACAATAAACAGCAATTATTTCATGAATAAAATCAGCAAAACTATTTTGATAAAAAGCCAAACACTGAGATTTCCTGGTCTTTACCCAGATTATTGCGCGAACGGGCTATAATTAATCGGCTTAAGATTCTCACGCTTACGACTGCTGAATAATCACCCAAAACAATTTACTGAACAGTGAAAACAATAAAGTAACTGTAATTCAGGCATTATAAAATGTAATAGTGTAAAAAGATTATCTGTATTATATGTATAAAGGATTATCCTGCAGCTTGTCTCATGACTCCATGTCTCCAGAAGTAGAAACTTAATTTTTTGGGGGGGAAGAGGATAAAACTGATATTAATCAAGCAGGAAGGAAACAGGATATGCGAATCACACGTGAATTGATCTTGTCAGAGTCTGTAACTTCATGACTGAGCCGATTTGCAACACGAGCCCAAGTTTCCATGAACCTCGGGACACGTTGGGGCAATAAATGGGCGACGCGGTGGCACACCGTTCCTTCTACATGTCCACCTGCCAGAACAGATGACCTTGCAGCAGGTTGACGTTAAACCAGTGTCTTACCTGCGGCCTCTTTCGAAGAGAGGTGGTAATAACTTTTGAATTACACTGCAAAAACTCCACTGCTGCGCCGCAAACTCTGGACAAAATAACTGTCTATTAATGCAAAACCAAGAAGTTGAACTTGATAAAGACTCAGGCGTGCATGACGTAGATAATTATCAGGGCTGTTTGTGGAAGCCAGACTACAGGGAGGTGCTATTTATAGCTCGGGAGCCCAGTATTAGCTCTCACACACACCGCTGTGTGTTCCTTGCTGTCCCCAGTATGGAACAGCATGTTTCTTACAACGCACGGCACACACACAAGTGGTCACATTCATGTCATTTAATTACAGCTGGTAGTCCAGAGGTAAGCGCTGTGGTAAGTTCATGTGCAATACTTCAAATGGCCACAAGATGCTGGAAGAAGAATGGAAATGTAAAGAAAACTTGCAACATTTTAAGGTTGTAACAATTGAATAATTCTTGTGGACAAATGTTGTTTTTAAAGTCGTGAGTGACTTAAGCAGATCTTCAAGTAGAAAGTGTAACCTGACCATATATTAAATGAAAGCTCTCTGGCTTTTATACATTCCTAAAACAGGTACTGAGATGTGGCTTTTTTCTCTCCTCCGGTTTGTGATGATTAATTGAAAAACACATCTGCAAATCATTTATTAGAGCAAGTTACACTTCCATATAATTTCCATGGCTCATGTAGGGCTTTCAACCATGTGAGAAGTGACAAGGTTGATGACATCCTTTAGCCTCGAGCCATTTCCAATTGGTTAAAGCAACACTTGAAATTGTTGGTGGTCGCTGCCACCGTTTCACATTCTCGACAAAATTGGGATTTGTATGCTTTCACAGTCACACTTAAACATGCCAGCACATCTCTTTGCAGGGCAACAATGAGTTAAACTTATGTTCCTTGCTCCAACACACACGAAGCAACAGCTGTGTGTGAGCAACTCGTCTGAGAATGCATGTCTGTGTGCACCTCCACGCACTCATTACTGCCAAGATAGGATGTGCCCCTGATTGTCATACTCATTAAGTAAAATGCAATTTACAGCGAGCCACATCCGTCTGACCTTTATATAGCCCTAGCCTTATTACCCAGATCAGCCGGATCCAATCTATTGCTTATGACTCAATTAATCTGCATTGAGGCTCGCCGAGACATCAAACACTCCAGCTTTTACGGGAAAAGCCGGAGTGGAAAAAGTAAACGAATCCACCCCCCAAAAAAAGAAGAGAAAAGAAGAAGAAAGAAGGAAAGAAAAAAGCAGCAACATGTGCATCACAGGTTCTTGGATGTAAAGCAGATTCAGTTACCACCTCTGAATTTTCGTTACCCTGAATCACTGACTGAATCACAGGGCGATGGATAACTTTACAAAGCGGGGATTGTGTGAGCACGGCAGTTATTAAAGGGGTGAGAAAGGAGGGAGGGGGAGCACAGAGGAGTGAAGGGACTCCAACAAGAAAGAGGGAGAAAGAGGAGTCACAAGGACAGAGAGAACAAGAGACAAGGGGGATAATGAGAGGGCAGACAGGAAGTTGAGGCGGGACAAAGGCGGGAGGCAAGAGGCGAGGAGACGGCGTCAGGTTTGTGGGTGAAGGTCCAGGTGGCCGAGCGAAAGAGAGAGGCAGAGAGCAAAGGATCTTTGCTCTGCTCGGGCAACAGTCACACAGCAACAGGAAACCCTGCCCTGGCAAGCCGAGACCAGCTCACACATGCAAAGACATACCCTCGAACTGGCAGGCATCCGAACAAAAGAGGTTAAAAAAAAGGAGTGGGGGGGGCACAGATCATCAGATACTTAAGTTACCACTTAAAGTGTTTGACTGTGAGCACAATGAAAGTGGAAAACAAAAAAACTTAAAAAAAAAAAAAAAAGTAGCTTCTATTCAGACATGTCTCAGACACCACAGAAAGGCTGATGTAGCAAAACTCTAGTATAAATACAGCCTGCAGGCTAATTTCCCTCATGAAAAGTGTTGCACAGAGACGCACATCATGGATTTTTACAGCATCATTCGGGACTAACTTTGAACTTATCTGTTGAACTTTCACATTGTCTGAAAATGTATGCCTGAAGCAGAGGGGCCACGGTGTGCAGCAAGCAACAAGCCAGTGTGCATTCAAGGAGCAAAAGGCCAGGATTTCCAACCATTACAGCCCTCATCTGATATGGTTATTATGACAGGCAAAACAGCCGTCTCCCATGGTAACCAACACACCGGCTAACAAGAAGGGACACTAAGTGACCTTTTTTTTTTTTTTTTTTTAATCCCTTTTTCACTGCATGTTTTATACTTGAATGCAAGAGGCTGCTGTGCACAAACAGTGGCTCAAGTTGAAGGTTACATGCCGCTAAAAGCATCGTTTTGGATTTGGTGGCTGAAAGATAGGCTACTTTAAAGAAGAAGGGGCGGGGGGGGGGTCCCCATATATGGACCTATGGTTGCAGGATCGACTAAGGCTTGTTCCTGTTTGTGTGAAGTGAGATGTGAAAGGGCTTTGATAATAAACAGAGCAGAAAGCAAGACGCACACTGCTTACATAATTGAAGAGCATATTGTAAAGGGGGAAGTAGCGCCGAAACATGAGATAACTTTGGTCTCAACTTCCCAAAGCCCGGGGAATGCATCAGCTGATTCAGGGCGAAGCAAGTGAGGGGGCAGCCTGTAGTTACATCACACTGAAATATAGCACATCCGCACCAGATAAAATAGAAGTTTATGGAAATGTTTTGTCTGTGTGAATGTTATTCACCTTGTGCTGAAGTCCTACTATCGTCACATTTCACAAAGTAAAGCTCTGAGACAAGCACAACCTTCAGTTTGGTATTTACTGCAGAAACCATTAGAGGCAGTAGCTTTGGGAGACATCACGTCGCAGGAAAATAAGCCATTTAAAATATCAACATTGTACTGCTGCAGGTCTTCAACTTTAAGCTGAAACTATCTTTTATAACAGAAAAACAAGCGGCAATAAGACCAGTGAGCGCGCATTACCGGTGGGTATATAGGGTTTTTGTTTGGGTTAGAGTATTCTCTCGCTCACTGCTACATTCCCACAACAATAACACAATGCTGCTATTCTTGAGACGCACCGAAATAAAGCACAGCCCACTTTCTGGCTATTTCCTGTGGTCTGGGAAAGGCGAGTGGGAGGCAGGTTGGGGAAGTAGCACAATTTAAAGTGCTGGATCTTTGATAAGAAGAATAAGAAGAAAAAAAAAGGGCACAGTACCAGTGAGGATTTAGCAATGTATGCCAAAACAAGTCTGTTGTCAGTGCTGCAAGATAACCCTGGGGGTATGCCAATTAAAATGCCCAGGAGTTCACAACAACTCATAATATTCATACTAAAAAGTACCCTTCCAGCTGTCCGACATCCTACCAACAACTGATACAGAGCGGCTTTGTAGAGTGTGCGGGTCTGTCATTATTCTGCAAACACTGAGCTCTGCGTGTTGAGGAAATACTAAAATACAGGATTCACATAATGACAGGCAGAAAACAGAGGCAAAGCCAACTCTGGCTGCATGGAGGTAATGTTCAACGTATCTCTCGCATTAGATTTACTGTTTGGCAGTAGGAAGGAAAAAGTACATTTTTCAAAAAGCCAATCATTAAAATTAGGCTTTATAATCTCACCTAAAGAAGTTCCCATCAATGTGTTTTCAACCACTTATCGAGAGAATCTAAAAGGCGCTTTCACACCTGCAGTTTTAGCTCGACCCGGATGAGTTTGGGACCACGAGCCGTGAGGTGGGATGGGTGTGAACCTGCTGAACGAACCAGGACTGTCGAAAGCACCCGCTGCCCCACGTGCTCACACAGAGAGAAAACACTCCCGTAGTCGCATGAGCTGTGCATCGTGGCTCGTTCTGCGAGTACACAAACGTGCAACAGAAAAAGGCCAACCACTGAGGCCACAGCTGGAATCACACTCAATCCAATGACTCGTTATTTCGTCCAATAAATTCATGAACACGTAGTCAACAATTTGTAGTAAAGGTGATGTAGTTCCTGGGTTTAAAAAGCAAAAGGGGCTTCAATCATTCTGTGCAGAATTGTTGGTAAAATAAGGGCCTGGAGTACGGCTGGCATCCAGTATATAAAAGAGCATCAGGCCCTTGAGAAAACGGGGAGCGACGGTGCAGAAAAAGTGCTTTGGGGGAAAACTTTTAGCCACGTGAACACGAGTCTCGCCGTGTCAACACGCTCAGTGATCATGGAAACTCGATGCTCCAACAGTTGGTGACACATTCGGACCGGAGGGGAAGAAATAGGCGTGGCGCACCAAATTCAAGACAGATTATTAAATTTATATTTTCATCTGTACAAACAGTTTTCAAATTCAATGAGAAAGGAGAGCTGAACAGACCCTCCTGAGATGTATCAAGCTGGTGACTGGTGCTAAACGTAATCGCCACGGTTGCTTCTGCAGGTGAGGAGAGAGTGTAAGCCCCCCTACTTACCCACCCCCACCACTATCCATCCTCTCATTACTGAGGCTTTAGCCCACCCACATTTCAGTTCAGTCTATCTTTCATGCAAACTGTGGCGACACTCCATTTCAACAGATATATATCGGATTCTTTTTTGTTTGTTTGTTTATTATAGAATACTTTATCGTACACAACAACTTAAAGGCGTTCCCTCACGTGCAGAGTTGTGATATGGCCGCACACAGAAAAGCTTCTCGTTTTGCAGATCCTGCAATGCACTCAACTTTTCCACAACCTGGATCAGTCAGAAAGGCAGAGGCATCCTCAGCATTGTTTAATTAATTTTTTTACAGCTTTTCCACTGATTCAATCATCCACGTGCTGCTCACCAAAGGAAGGCCATTCATTTGTTCATGCAAGTCAAGGTATTTTAGATTGAGCTGAGAAAAGTCCAGTTCTTGTTTTCAACACTGGTCTAATGTGAAAAAAACAAACAAACAAAAAAAAAAAAAACATAATCAAACCGGGCTTGAAACAGTGTTTCAGTCTCTGTTTCCAAGAACGTATATACATCTTCTGCCAGGAATGTGAAAATAATGGTAAAATGATGCTGCGATGATATGACACCAACTTGTGAATTCATGAGTCACCGAGATGCAAATGAAAAATATCACACAGTCAGCTGAAAACATCAAGTGCAGCATTTAACCTTTACATCTCAACACATACATGTAACGAGAAGAGAGATGATACAGACCGATTACCCAATTCCAGAAATGTAAATTAATTTCACTTATATGGCGCTTTTCTACCGCTTGAGCGGTCCCTGAAGTGCTTTGCACTGTTAATCACATTCACACACACGCGCATTTCCACTCTAGCAGAGGCGACCGCCATGCGAGGTGCTCGATCCGTCCAATGGGAGCAGTTTGAGGGTTCGGTCCTTTTAAAAGCAGGTTGACACCTTATATCAGGCCGTCCTTCACCGATCATACTGTTGGGTGCAAATCATCGCATACAGACACTTTCCCCTGAGATTCAATACCAATGTAAAATGAACAGTAACTGAGATGCACATTACAAGACATTAAATACACACACAGAGCTTAAACTAGGTTTCTCAGCTAAAAAAAACAAAACAACAACACAATTTTTGACTGAAAATGTGCTCGAGTCAAATCAGTTAACTCAAGCTTTTAAGGCACCATGTGTTTCAGCCGGAGAGTACGACAGACATGTCGATGTGAACTCCCCGAGCACTTTATGAATGAGTCACCCCTGCTTGTAATGCCTTTCTGATTCATTGTGAACCGAGAGGAGGCCTGGTATTATTTAAGATGTGTGACACTAGATTGTGTATGTGTGTGAGAGCGTGTGTGTGTGTGTGTGTGTGTGTGTACGTGTGTGTAGGAGTCACAGGCTCCTTTAGCAGGCCCAATAGATTGTGAATCATCTGCAGGCATCAAACTTCCTGGAACGCCAATTCAGGAGTTATAAACTTTTCCACATTGGGACTGGTGCGTAGCCAGCTGAGTTCCAGCGCCTGCACTTACCAAATACCACCATCTCATACACAAATGTTTCCTAAGACTTTAATTTTTTTTTTTTTTTTTTCTTTTCTGCAATGTTGGGACGGAAATTTACGAAACACAACGCAAACTGGGTATTTTGCGGGACAAGATCTTTCTCCAACGTCAACTGAGGCACAACTTTCATTTCTGCTTCACACACAAGCTAAAAGCCGTGTGTGTGTGTGTGTGTGTGTGTGTGTGTGTGTGTGTGTGTGTGTGTGTGTGTGTGTGTGTGTGTGTGTGTGTGTGTGTGTGTGTGTGTGTGTGTGTGTGCACGCATCTGGGGAGGGTGGCTTATCGTGTACAACTCCTGACCCTCCGGTAAATCCTAACTGGGCACACACCAGCACAAATCCATTATTGTATTGCAAATGAGGAAACTACGAGCGCACGCGTTTTAAGTGCTGCTGCCGCTAAATCGAGCCTATAATCAACATTCTTCCAACAAGAGCCAGGGTGCATGGGGGTAAACACACACACACACACACACACACACACACACACACACACACACACACACACACACACACACACACACACACACACACACACACACACACACACACACACACACACACACACACACACACACACACACACACACACACACACACACACACACACACACACACACACACACAGTCTCTAATTATCGCTGCTTTGGGGGAAAACACACAGGCATGTATGTGGAGCTCCCTTTACCTCTACACGCATGGCCTTGCGAGTACTTCTGAGATTGTGGTGAGAAGCTACAGTGCCAGCTGAGATTTCAGATTTTAGAGGCCAAGTCATCTGCATGTCAGATTATTTAAGCACCCATCCAGTGATCAACGACGTTTCTCATTGGGAGGGAAACTACCTTCTGTCGTCTCCTTTGGTTTCTTTCTCCCGTCTTTATCGGTAATTCTTTATTTTATATTTTTCCAGAATCCTGCCTCTGCCTGTCTGCCAAGTAATCTCTCGTGGCTCTTTTCTTCTCCACCTCCTCCTCCTCCTCCCCGTCCCTCCTCCCCTCAGGGCCACTGGGGGTCAGACCTCTCTCGTGGTCTCATCAGAGAATTTCTTAGAAGCCCAGAGAGAGGCGGAAGAGCTGATGTCTGATAACTTTTCAGCTAAAAGACATGAAACCATGACATCATCTGATCTCGGCTGATAGTCAAAGCTGCGGCGTTCACAACTTTCACTCGTTTCCCTCCACTTTCTCAAACCAAGTCTTTCTGAACCATTCACGCGTGAATGCCAAACGCGCAGAATGCTCAAACCAAAACAAACACACATAAAGGACTCATTATAAAGTCGGATTTCTAAGAAGCTGCGTGGCTCCCTTTCAAGGAAACATTTGTCAGACCGTTTCCAAGACAATGCTGTGTTGTGGTGCACAAGATTCCCGAGCAAGTAATCATGTCATGTCGGAGAAAATCTCATTATAATCGCGCTCAACAAGTGTCATGCCCGTCTCGAGGGACAGTCCAGGATTTCTTGAGTCATACAGAAAATGAAATTACAATTTCAGATCCGTGGCCAATTCTGATCAGTCGTCGGCAAACCTACGCTGTTGTGTTGAATGTGCGTTTGCATGTTGCTGTAGTCTACATGGGTTTTGTTTTTTTTTTTAACTGGCGAACGTGAGAGAGCTCAGAAACGTACGGGTGAGACGGAGGCGAGGCTAACTCCAGTTGAAATGTGACAAAAATCAGTGACCGTGTCGACCAGTTGGTGCACTAAATGTTCACAATCACAGGGTTTGGCCCGGACTTGACAGAGCTAAAGCTGTCTGCAATGGAAACGTTCACTCAATTCAAACTGCAGCTACTTCCCCACCCTCGAGGAACGCTTTGCTTTTCTCTATGTTTCAGTGACTCGAAGGGCGACAGCAGCTGTATCAAAATGACTCAACCATCAAAGAATGCAAACCTCAGCCGAGCGCTGGGATTTCTGCACGAGGTGAATATTCGCCGTGCGAGTCCCCCGACGGTCTAAAGAAGGAGGTCCGGCAATTTAACCGAGTGGTGGATACGATGAAATATGACATAGTGTATTGAGAAGCCATACATTTGTCGACTGTGAAGGATTTTACCATTACTGTGCAATACTGCAGCAGCACTCTCAATGCATTAAAAGCCACTGTGCTAAATGCATCACATTTACTTTTCCTGCATCGCATTGTTCATCTCATAACTGGAGTTCTCTTAATAAACCTGTAATCGGCATTTCAATGAAGAAGCTCATTACAGGTGGGCGATACAGATTAAAATCCTGATTGCACCCGCAGAAGCAACCAGTGAAGAAGTTAGCTAAGTCTACAGTGCGAGCCACAAAGGAAACCCCCGTACAAATGTGCAACCAAAGAGACACGAAATATAGAGATCACTTATTTGTTCATCGACATGGTAACTGGTGCTTTAGCTGTATAAAATGTAAAGTACACCATTATGTCCAAAATGCATTTAAAAATATGAAACTTGACTTCTGATTATCCTCAGATATTTAAGTGTTGTTAAAAAAAATGAAAAAATATGAAATTATTGAAAACATATCTTCTTTTGCCATAGAATCTGAGGAGCAAATACTTGTCCATTCAGCAGGAAACCACAACTATATATTGATAGACAGAACTCTGAAACAAATGTAATGTATATATGCTTGCATTATTGTATTTGAAACAACATGACGTGGGGTAAAGCATTTCTACGGAGGTGCAAAAACTCTGAGGTTGTGGGTATCTATCCATCTCAGTATATTTGATCTGGGTTGCATGTTACCGAGAAGAAATTATAGGGATTGTTTTTTCCCATTTAACCCCAAGGCCTCTCAACAGCTGAGCAAAGAAGGCCCATGTTTGCAGTGCGTACAGATTCAGACAACACAAAAGGCATTAAATGAGGTGTTTACCTCATAAAATAAATTAAAAGCGTCTTGAGGCATTAATGAGATTCTAGAGAAATGGAATATGCAGTAAAGTATCTTTGAATACAACCAAATCACACCGATTTGGGCTATTCTGTGCACTCTACCGCGTCGATAACGAAATGAATATTACTTTTACATTCATAAGTGGGGCCTCACTGAGACAGGCTCACTTCCCATTGAACTGCATTTACCAGAAGCTCAACAGAGGCCTGTGATGGTTGAGCGTCTGGTAAAGGTCAAGGTTAGGCCCAAATCCAGACCTTACCCCAGCTCCAGCTCTGGACAACACATCCCTCCACGGTTGATAGATGAGTTTACAACAGAACAAACACAGCCATGATCGCAACCTGTCCAAAATAAAACGAGTGATTTGATTTCGACTCACACAGGATTTTAACATTGATCATCCTGCAACACACAAACTCTACCACCACCACCTCTATGCAATTAGACAAGTCATTACTACTTCTTGCTCCATGTGCGAAGAATTAACAATTAAGATTCCCTCTCATCCCGTTCGGAATTGCGTCATCACCATGGTGACTGGTGGAGAAACTTGCGTAAACTTGTAAAAAAGAAAAAAATATATATTAAGTCCCTTAAATTCACACGTTCATGCTTTTGCCAAGTCACAGACAACACACGTATACCTAGTTTGTAGTGGTTGTACTCTCCGATGCACTGAAGTTGTTAAATTATTGCAAGTAAAAGTTTACTTGTTTTCTTCTTGCAGAAGAAATCTGCGCCAGCAGCGCGCAGGAGGGGAAGAAGACCCTTTAAACCCATAAAGAGCGCTATTTTTTTTTTTGGACGATTGATTAAAACAAAAAGGAGGAAATCGGGATGAAGTTTAGTCCACACTGCGGCCGCAGCTCGTATTAGTTGAGTCCTTTGTGGCGTTAAATGTGGGAGTTAAGCCGGGTTTCACTGCGCTCCGCGAGAAGAAAGAGAGTACAAAAGTTGCGCGAGCTCCGTGTTCACAACATACTCACGCTCTCCGTTATCTCCGATGTTCACCCTCCGCTGCACGACGACTAACCAACAAGTTGGACTTCGCATAACGGAAATGTGTCGAGAGGCATCTAACGTTAAGTTTTTTAAACGATGGGCGACGCGGAGCGGAGATCGGAGGAGAAGCTGCGCGCTGGGACTCCCGTTGCGTTCTCTCTCATGGTGGTTGCACGCGCCTGCGTCTCCGCACGAGAGAGGGGAAAGAAAACTTTCAGCCACGAACTTGACGCTGGAAAAAAAAAAAAAAAAGTGGCGAGGCGACTCCTCATTTCCGCTGTCAAAAAAAAAAAAAAAGTGCAGTCCAGATGTGTCGAAGTAGAGGAGATTAAGCCATCTGCTTCCGGCTGTGGTATTTCAAAGCAAGAGGACGCGCGCGCCTGCTTCAGTTTACATGAGGTGACTGAATAGAAGTAAAGAACTGAGCTCAGGGTCCTAATGACTGACACCACTGGAGAGTTAGTAGAATTAGTCAAGTCCTGCAAAAAAGACTTCAAATTTCAACAAGATCCACGGATTTAGAATAAGTGATTACCAACACATGATGTTGACGAACAATTATTATTATTATCTGAGGCAATGGGTTTAAACCACATCTCATCTCTCAAACTGCACAAATTGTAACTATAAACAAAAAAAGAAAAAGAAAAACTAATTCCATTGTATTAATCCTCATGAGAAAATACTTTTTTTTTTACTGTACATACCCATCCATGACAGGTATGTACAGTAATGTGGGTGATGACGGTGCTGTGAGTTTAGAACTTCAGCAGTGAGACAGTGAAAATTATTAGATTTGGTACTTTTATTTTGAATTAAGAAATAGATTTTCTTATGAAGAATAACATTTTGTTGGGAAAATGTTTCATTCACAAATATAGATTCATTATTTTAATTTTTTTTAAACCAAACCAAATATAATTTATTGGAACAATGACGTAAGCTTATTTGCTAAAGCTTTGAAATGAGTGGCAAATGAGTCAGCTTGTAAATTGTTCAATTAAATTGTCATTAAATACAAATCAACATCATTTTGTATCCTCTGTCTGCATGTTTTTAGTTGTAACACTGTTATGTTTGTGAACATGTTGAAAAACATGTTTTGAAACAATCTCAGGTCCTCATCCTCTCGGTCAGGGGTGTCAAACAGCCCAATCTTATGTTGAGTGAGCCAAACCAGTGAAATGGTGACACAATAAATTTGTAATTATTAAAAATGTTCTTTGTTTTGGCACAGAGCATACGTGATGAAAATCTCAGCCATAAACCCAATTCTAATGATCTAATGATCACTCAACGTTTTCTTAGACTTTTTAAAAAAAAATATGCTTGGTTGGTTTGGCCGCCTGATTTTTGCCAATATGGCTTATGTTTGACACCCTGCTCCCAACTTATGGCTGAATGACTTTAAAAGAAATTACAAGACATACTGCAATTTTCAACTTCTGTTGGGATTTATAGAAAATAAAAAGCGTTTCTCATGTTCCATATAGGTGTTTTTTATTCGATCTTAAATCTCAAAGGTTTTATGTACAAACTTCAACTGTTGTTGAACTTAAGGTTTCGCACTAAAGCTCAATTTATAATTTCATTTAATCCCCATTCTTTTTATTCGGATTTTTATGCTGATGATCATGTTTTTTTTAAATCGTGCTGGGAAAAGGCATCCTTTTGATTCCCAGCTTTTTCTTACTTCTCCTTCCATCCTGAAACTCTCTGGCGCCCCCCTGGGGAGCCCTTATACCTACGAACTGAGGAAAAACAAAACAAAACAAAAAAACACTGCTTTGGGTGAATGGTGGTCTTGTGCCAAAGAGGTGGTGGGTGGGTGACCACCTCAGGACACATTGAATCTCACTGCAGCCATGTCATCTTGAGGTCTCCACTAAAGGTCTCTGAGCAAAGCTCTTAACCCTGTAATGCTCCCTGGACATGGCACACTGACTCGCCACAGTTCCAAAGGGATGAGTTGGAGAACAAATGTCACTGTATATTTGCTGTGTGTGTGAGACACAGAGAGGTTCGCTGCCCTTTTCCAGAGCTTGGCCTTTACTTGTTCTGCTCATGAACAGGAGATAGGTCATCCCACCACATTGACCTCCACGCAGAGCAAAACTGTGACAGAAAGCACAAAGTTACATAAAATAAAACCATAAAACACTACAGCGGACACCGGCAACAGTTATATTTCCAAATGAATGCTTAAAAATTAAGGTAATGCATCCCTTTATTTCATTTTCTATTCATCCTTAGGCAATTTTGTTGGTTGTGCGGTGCTGCCGTCCATTGCAGCTGAGCTCTTAAGGCAAACCCTGGACACATTCTCAAACACACATTTTTTTTTTAGGTTCATATTCACTTGATACACATGTACTTGGACTACCGGTGGGCAAACGTCCGAGGTGGTGTTGGAAGCACGGGTGAGAAAACACCTGGCTGCTGAGTGGCGAGGCTGAAGCCCACCATGAGAGCTGTGGCAGGACGGACGAGGAGACAGATTTACACAGGACCACAGCAGATGCAGAGCTTACTTGTGGAGTAAGAAAAATGACTGTTGGAAGTCCATGTTCACCATCTTCACCTGGTGACAGCAACTGTACAGAATCGCTGATACAAGCCAGCAACTCCATGCTTCCAAAAAAATAAAATGTTTTTCCTCTTTTGCAGCTTATATCTTTATGTAGTCTCCCAGACAATTCTTATTAGCAGTCACTTGTTCGACCAGGTGAGTGTGGCTGAGGGCCTTAGAGACTTAGGTTGAAAATTAATGCACAGCGCCCCCTGGTGACAGGCAAGCTGCAAGGCACCAGGAATGTGTTCATAGCTTCAGTACTGTGTCGCACCCATCAGTGCAGCAGATCGTTTTGTACAGTCCTTAACCAGTTTAGAAAAGATAAATGCCCAAAAAAATATATTCTTTCTACTCTAAATAAGATTATGTAGATAGCGGGATGAGCTTAAAGGACTTTTGTACCGGTCAGAAAATGTACTGCAGCTTAGTGTCCGAGTCAGGGCAAATATCTGATTTCTTTTTTCCCTCTAGTAGCACTTCAGCCTCACAGCTGGATTATCCCTGGGTGGATTTTAATGTTGGACACGCTGGAGTTGCCATGTTTTCCATAAGTGTGTGTTTTTCTTGGCTATTCTAGCTTCATCCCACAAACTAAAAACATGCCTTTGAGGTTCGCTGGTTACTCAAAATCGCCTATTGAAATGAATGTGTACGTGTTTACCTGGGAAGCAAAACTATAAAGATGAGAGAACAACAAACATTTAAGTTTAGTAGAAAATCCCCAAAGCTATTTTGTAAGAAAATTAAAACAGTTTCATTCCACCTCTTTCTTTCAAAAAGACCAAACAACAGGAAACTTTCGCCGAAGCTCATTTTTTTTTGATACTATTGACAGCTGCAAGTCAAAAGGGGCAATAACTTCAACCGTAGAAATATGAATACAATATGAACACTGTTTATTGAATGGTTTACAGTTTATTGAATGGTTTACAGCAAAACATTTTCAAGGTACCACAGTAATAATAGTATTCTTTTTTTTTTTTTTTTAAAGTGGAATAATAAAAATGCCTTTAAAAAAACAATCAGATTGGTTATTGTGCAATGGGGCTACATTTCTCCCTTGGCAGATTGGTATGTTTTAAATCGATGTAGTTTTGACACATTCACACTGTACTTATACTAACACACTTCCGGAGATGTGACTAGTCATGGTACAAGAGAATATAGTCCCGGTATTTTCATACCCAAAGTGTACCGCTTTTCTGAATATTGGACTTGGTAGTGATGTGCTTTGACGCAGACTGAAGTGACTGAGACATTGTCAAAAAGTGATTGCACAAAAAATTAGCCTTTGGTAAGAAATGAAGCAGAAAAAAAAAAAAAAAAAGAAAGCAAGCAAGTCCCTCCAATCACTACGATCATATGGTAATGGTTGCAAGTGCATTAAATGATTTATAGATAACATGAGGCACATAATAAAGTTCAAATGTAAACAGAGCCATGATTGGATATAGGAACACAATATCATTTATAAAGGCCCATTGTGAGAAGTGTTAAGTGTTAATTTCCAACATGGAACATTAAGACTCGTGTTGCAGCCAAGAGGTTAGATGTTTACACACAGTAGACGTAGGTCGACAACAGTTACACCCATTCAGTAACGCTCGGGTTAATCCCCTGTTACAAAACATTCCGACATCATAAAGATTTGACCGTTTAACGTTGGGCTGAGAATCACAGAGACGCAGTGTTACAGTGGTGGAAGATGGAGGGGGAAAAAAACCCATCTCCTTTGATGAAATGCAAGAGTCAAAAGAGAACCAAGTGATGCACACTCTTATGACACAGCCTCATCTGGCCGCTGGCAAACAAGGGCTAAAAATAAAAAGGGAGTTCGTAGCTCTGAGCGAGACACCCAGCTTCCACCGCTGGTCCCCAGTGACTGTCGGGAGGGGGTGTGACATTAGCAACCACACGGCCCCCTCCCCGGGGTGACTCGCTCCCTAGTGGGAGCATGGAGGAGAATCTGGACACATTTGCAAAAAGTTCTTAAGTCTCCAGAGGAATCCTCACGTCGACATCAAATCGCTACATGATTGTGATGCAGCGATTAAGGAGGTTTAAAGTTGTGGGACGCTTCAAAATCTGAAGCAGGAATATCAATTGTCCCGGAGCATGCGCCACGAGAGCTCATTTCCTCATCCAGCAAGAGGATACGTGTATGACATCACAAAGGGATTTCATCCAATCGGCCGCAGGATTTTCCCATCAGCTTGAAATGTTGCGGATAATGCATCAATGTGACAACCTGAGCTTTGTGGAGCCGTCTGACTCCACATGTTCAGATCGTTATTTATGTAGCCTTATAGCAGCCCCCCAAAAAATTCATGACTGTGTTGATTAGTTGCAGCCACCTGTTGTTTTTGTTACTTAACAGATGCCAAATGGGAGGAAATAAAAGGTTTGTTGCTTTTGCAGGTTAGAATAAAAATAAAAAGAATTCCACAACCATATTTGGAAGTAGGAAAGTCTTAAACACAGGCACTATATTGAAGAAGCCATTTAGTTTGAGCTAAACTCAAAGTGAAGCTCTTTGCATTACATCCCGCCATTTTAATACTGTATTTCTCGCATTCTTAACCGTCATTGGCAAAAATAACTCAGCAAATAGTTGTAAAAATACAAAAAAAAAAGAGAGCAAACTATCTTTCTTGGATTGTACACAGATTGATTCCTGAGTGTCGGGGAAGCTCTGGGATCAATTTCATACTTTAGTTGTGTCTCCTGATTGCTGATTTTGGCCTTCAACTTTGCATTGGGATCAGAATGATGCAGCAGTGGAAACGATTACATAGGAATGATAGAAATGTGTGGTTAAATAATAATAATATAAAAAAATTATTCTTTTTTTTTAAATGAGGCGATCCACCTCCATTAGGTTACTGGCTCTGCAGCCACTGCACTCTCAGCTCTTCCACCTCTCTGCCATACCAGTCGTGGAGTTTGGAGAAGCAGCCGGTGCCTGGAGAAACTGGGCTTTCCAGAGAGGCTCCTCTCCTCCTGGGCGGCACTGGCGGGGCCCTCACTCCGTCGGCACCACACCCGATCACATTCCCCGAGTCCGCGCAGCCCTCCCAGGCCACAGAGGACGACGCTCCCTCAAAGCAGCCGTTAGCCAAGGCAGCTGGTGATTTGCTCCACGCAACTCCATTCTCCCTAAAGGAGCCCGACATCAGCTGCACCTCATCCGGGAGGCCCACGGAGCCAATTGACCGAGGAGCGGCGTTTGATGAGGAGGACGACAAAGAAGACGAGGACGAAGAGGACGACGACGCTCCGGACCTGGAGCGCGCCACCTGGTTCCTCTTGGAGGCCTTGGGCCTGGCCTGCAGGCCTCCAGCTCCGACAAAGCCCACCCCGGCGGCCTCCTGGATCTGCTCCAGCTGCTGCTCCAGCTCCCTCACCACCAGCCTCATGTAGTCGAAGCTGGCCCGCGACAGCGCCTTCACCCACGACTCCATGCCCGCTTGGCTCTCGGCCGCCATCTTGTACACCCGGGCTTTGGCGCAGTCAAACTTGATGGCGAAGGCAAACTCCTCAGCCGACTCGCACAGCTCCACGGTGCACCCTTCGAGGACGATGACGCCGATCGGCTCTCGGCTGTCCCGCTCCTCGAAGTAGAAGAGCATATTTCCCTTCAGGACGAACCAGCGCCGGTGATACGCGGTGTTGCGCTCCCCCTTTTTGAACAGGAAGCCGGTTTTGTCTGGCGGAGTGTCGCACGTGGCATAGTGCGCGACACTGCGTTCGTTGAGCTTCATCTTCGACCGTTCTCCTTTTCCGCCGCGGATTCTTTATTTACCTGGAGAACAATGCGCAAGGATGCGTCATGGTTTATGATCAGAATCAACAATGTATTTGCTCTTCTCACGTTAAAAAGAGGTTAATGTGCAGGGCTGAAGAAAAAGCTTAGCTTATATAGCAACTATCCAGGGCGATCAAGAAAGGTCTGTACACCACTAGACATCCCTGGACACCACCTATAGAGACATTGTATTCCAACAAACAACTTTCTTTCCTAAAAGGCAGACAGTGTAGGCATGATGCCACTTGTAAAGTATAACGACAACACAGGAGACAAGGAATGCTGAATACTGCAAATGTGGGCCACTTTAGGAGGCCCGACTCATAAAACAAAGACCATTTTCCTGGGTTATATGCAGTGCAGTCACATGCCCAGCTGTAAAGTAGAGCTCAGACCTTCCCTCTGTGTAAACAACTCCTAATCCAATTTTATCCGGTTGAGAAAGAAGGAACACTTACAGAGCCACAGTAATATTCAACCCTGCTGTAACTTCATGTATCACTTCTTCTTCTTCTTTTTTTTTTTGCATATGTGAGAGGGCACAAGCTCAGGGAGTCGTGAGAAAAGCTCTGGTTTCAAAGTGGAAAAAAAATACTGTACATCTCACAGATTCTCAGCACATCCCAACACTGCAAAGGTGAGAAGAGAGGTCTCACGTCTTTTGCATAGCTGACCTACTTTACAGCAAAGAAACAGAAGGGAGCGAAAATATAACATCACTAATATTGACCTCCCATCCCTTGTGTCCAGCATGGCTGATGACAGCATTGTTTGTTATCTTTGTGTAGCTTTTCACAGGGTGAAATATATTCTCAAACTTAATCGAGGCGGCATGAATGCATCACTACCAGAGAGACACAATACAGATCCCAGAGAGCAACACGAACTATTTGTAAATGATCAAATGACACACGTGAAAGACTGGTGCTTCACGTGTCCGTGCCCACTGATTCAGTTGTCCAAGAAAGTTATTGCTTACGTGTTAATCTCATATCCGACAGACCTCCAGCATCCCCATCACACCTCCAGCTCGTCCTGTTTCAGCTGCAGACTGGAAGAGACAAACATTGCGGGGTGTGATCTTGTTGTTGTGACTCCAGGTATGAGAGGAGAGGAGTGAGACAGGAAGCAGCGGTCAGGTGAGGGTCCAGTGTTTCACACTCAGTTACAGATTAGCAGTTTGGTTTTTTTCCAGCCTGTGCCAGCGGCTAATCCTGTCTGGACCCATGACTCAGTCTTGGATGGGGACTGCCGCGGCTCACACGCCTTTGACACATTCGCGTCGTGGCAGCAGGACATTGTCTGGACGTTCACGTTAAACTCTCGGGAGAGATCGAGGGATGAAAACACGTCTCTCTGCAGAGACTAGCTTTACACGTTTAGCCTCTGCGGTTTGCGCAAATACGCGAGAAGCGGCAGAGTTCATTATCCCGCCGAGCAGAAGCTGTCAGTCACTCAGCTTTTGCTCTTTTACCTGTTACGTGCAGATAAACTCACCTCCTCCTCCTGCCGGGGCGGTTTTCTCCGCGTAGTTTATTTTGTCTTCATTTCTTCTTCTTCTTCTTCTTCTGCTTTTCTTTTTCTTGCTTTCGTCTGTCACGTGACAGCCGGAATGGAGGCACGTTGAATTTTACGGGGCCGGCTCGGGAGGGCGGTGTTATCCCTGCGACTTTGACGTACGCTATCGGGATACGCGAAGCACTAAAACGTGCGCACCTCGCCCTTGCCCTTGGAAAAGGAGGGGTTGTCTGACTCCCGGTGCCGCTGCAGCACCTGCACGGATGGACCGTGACCAGAATCAATGTACCGCTAAATTAAGACCGGGTTCTCCAAGTGTTCAGCCCGAAGTTCTCAAATTAATCCCGAGGTTCTCAAATCTGTGGCAGGAGGTCAACCAACTCTCAATGTAATGACAATTGCGTATTGAATGCCATGTTTTTTTTATTATTATATTTTATTATATTATATATACTATATTCATATTGTAAATATAGAATATTAATCTGAAAGAAGGGTTTCTATATAATCTGCTAGTGTGTTTTATTATTTGAGATGAATTCGCTTAATTTCGAGCAAACTAAGGAAAGATGATATGTGTTTTAATGAAATCATTCCAACTTTTTATCAGCATATCTGCCCCACTCACAAAACCCCCCACACCAATAAGACAAAATAAAAAAATATGTTTATTTGATTATATGTGCACATTATTGTCAAGGAATACATTATATTAACTGATTATGCTAAAAAGATGTCAATACAATGATCATTTGTGACCCCACTGTGTATTTATCACCATCAGATGAGCCAATAATGACCAACATCTCTTTAATTGTGGGTATATCACTGTATTTTCAAGAATTCACCATTTTACTAAAGGGCTGTTAATTGCAATGCAATTACTGTGGTAACATCAACAATATGTCAGACAAATATATCAATGTTTTGAATCTACAAATTGGCATCCAATACTAACCAAAACTTTCACGTGTGAATTTCTGTTCCACTCTACATTTTTAACAGCTCCAGTTGCAGGGGACAACATTTTATACAGAAACCTATGTCATCAAACATGGATAATGAGAAATAGTTATAGTTTACTTTTGGTAGTAGAGTGGTGTCATGTTAGCACTTAAGCTTCACATTGAAGTCTTAATTGATTGAATATGTGATTGTCTGTTTCTCTGTTGTTGGCCTGTGAAAGACTGCTGAGCTGTCTGGGATGTGTCTGGCCTTCGGACCATATTCAGCTGTGATTGGCTCCAGTCCAACACAACCCTAAGTTGAATTAGGAAACACATAACACGGAATACAACCTTTTAAACTCAAAAATGTTATGAAGTGGAGGTCTCCTTTCTCCTTACAGTTAATGCATATGTTTGGAAAGAAGCTGTATTTAATTTCATCATGTGACATCAGACTGTCACCTCAAGAGAAACTAGAATAATATGTTAATTCACTGTGGGCCAGACTTGAGGTTCTCTGTAATTAGATTTGAAAATATATTGTGCTTAGGTTGGCACTAGCATCAGCAATCTGCCAAAAGAGTTTGAAAATATTGGCACACGGGCAAAAAAAGATGGATCTGTAATATAATATTGTGACAACTGCTATCTCAGTTGCTTCTTTTTGACAGTCATCATCCATTATTAATGATTTCATTGTTTTATGAAGCAATACATTAAACATTTTTTGACATTTGATTCCTGCGTGATATTAACTCCAGATAGTTTTAGAAGTGAAAGTAAAACATGCCTCAGCGGAGTATTCATACAGATATTCGACTCGAATGACAGAGGCAAAGCTCAGATAACAAATACATTATTTTCAAATCATTTGACGAGAAAAGTGCATCATGTTTTTTGTTCCAGATCCTGAAAACTTAGCTTTCTTTGAGAAGTGGCTTCTTTTGTGACCGTACTATACTGTCTTGTGTTTTTCTCACAGATCAAGCAGTTATTTAGGTAATATGTAAGCAGCATTAAAACATTATAGCTGCCTCGGGAAAGGCTGTTTCCATCCATCCATCTCTTGCCTGACTTCATTCAACTTAGGGCCATGGGGCACTGGAGTCAATCCCTACTGATTATGAGTGCAGGCAGGGTACATCCTGTACAAGTTATTAGGCAAACAGGGGAAGACAAACAGTCACACACATTCACATTCACATTTAGGAGCAAATTAGAGACATCAGATAGCCTCATATTCATGTTTTTGTACTACAGGGGGAGAGCAGGTTCCCCTGAGAAAACCCACATTGCACAGGGAAAACATACAACGTGAAATGAGGAAAAGCGCCTAAACCCGACCCGGACTCAAACATACACACATCAAATCTGTTTTGTGAGGAGAAAGAGACTTAGATTATTATGTGCCTGTTGGAACATTCTTAAGGTGACCAGTTAAATTGTTTAATTTCTCTTGGGTGATTTTTCTAAATTCACTGAAATTACATTTCAAAAACCCCTCAATTAAAGACATTTTATCTTCATGAGCAGCTTGTTTTTCATTTATAGATTTCTATAACTATTTGCTCTGCACAATTGGGTCTCTTTAGAGCTGTGTATTTTTTTGGAGTTCTCCATGGTTTTTTTTTTTGGTTTTTTTTTACTATACACATTTTCTCAACAAATTCTTCATCCTGAGATGCTTTGTCTTTTAAACCACCACTGCTCCTCTCCTGTGACCCTGTCCTTCATTTTTATGGAGCTGAGCTTCTGGCTGTTACAGCATGTATGGCCATGACAAGCCACCATGAATTCATTAGAATATCTTTTGGAGACAGCTGATGGCCTTTAGCAGCGCCACTCTGCTATCTCATCACACTAATCTTCAATTAACTGATGCAGCTGCTGATGCCATTTAATACATTTTTCCTTTCTGAAATGGTTGCCCGTGCTGCTTTTTGGTGTTAAGTGTGATACTGTTGATGTCAATTTAATTTCCCCCATGACTTCCAGTTCACACAGTCTTGATATTCTGAAAGATTAAGCGGCAAAGGAAGTTTATAATAAAGAATAAACACAGGCATGAAGTGAGCACTGAAACCATTGTTCAGGCTGAAGTCCACAAGCACACACACACACGTACGCACAAATGCACATTGACAGTAAGTGCAAAGTGTTTACTTCTCACATGTTAATTCTGAACAGCTTTTGGAAACACATCAACAGATTTTTGACACATTCCAATCATCTGTCAAGCAGGTGTCTTTGTTGATCCAGAGTTTGGTCATAAATTCAGTCTTCCTGTCCACTGAGAACGAAGAGGTGGCGTTTCCAGGAGTGATGCCTTCAATTAGAATGAAATGAGACGTCAAATGTTTAAACATTAAACATTTTTCAAACCCTTATCTCCAGAATGGCCGAAGAATATCTGTTCACATAGCAATAGTAATGTATTCTCTCCCTTATTCTCGCTATTTCTGTATACATTTGTCCAGATCAGATTTCTTATAACTGCTAATGGTGCGTTCATTGGAAAAGTCCCACTTCTCTTTGGAAAATGTGCAGCTGAATGCTGCCACAACTGAAAATCTTCCACTCTGAAGTTGGAAAGTTTCCGATAGTCATTAAAACTCACAACTCTCAACACAACAGCTTTTGTGCTTCACCATAAAAATGAGGATCAGCTAATGATGGACTGTGTCATTTATAAATCTCATCTATATTATGGTGAAAACAGCCAGATATCTTTTGGCATATGTAACTATCTACCTACTACAAAATGGCAGTGTTTCTAAATGCCTAACATGTCTATCACAAAAGCAAGGTTTATGCATAATATTGATATAAGCATTCATTATGTCAAAGTCCATGTGTTGGATTATATAGGTGATGATAATGTTGTTGGTTCGCTGATTGCAGATTTTTTTTGGGGGGGCACCTTGTTAGCTGTTTTTTGTTGTTGTGTGAACCCTCCCAAATGGGAAATGAGACTTCCCCAACTGGAAACGTTCGAAGCTCCCAGATTCATAAACACACCATCAGTAAATGTAAGTTGTTTTTTTTTAATTATTATTATTATTAATGGTACAGGTAGTTAATCTCTATTGAGTCACTGGCAAAAGCAACATGGGAGTCTGTCAGGTTTACATTGACAACAGGATTAACCCGATGGACATCATATGAGAAAATACGGGAGAAAATGTATAAACTCCGCAGGATGGAGAGCAGAACACCCTGTATGTTGGAGCCACCAACACACAGCCTCTCCACAGGAATGCATAGAAAAACACAGTGATGGCAGGACAATGTGAAGAGTCAGTCATGTATTAATTCAGCCCCGTGCCGCTCACCTGATAAAGCACAACTCGGTTTTTGGTTTGCGCCACTTTATCGTGTCCACCTCCGGATATTTTCTGTCACACAATGCGGCTCATTCTGAAAAGTTTCTTGTAGCAATAGTTCTGATGTTTTTCATCCAAACAAACACTGTCCTGTATACATATAATGAACTCGTCCTGCTCTGCACTGCTCTGAAAAACATGTACCTTGAGGGAATGTCGGCTTTCGTCAACAAACCTCTCAGTCATCCAATGCAATATCAAAAATATCATCTCTTTAAATGTTAAAGTCTCTGTAGAAAAATGCCTGAAATATATTGATATCAAACATGTACATGTATTTTTTTTTTTGTATACAAAGAAAATTTGATGCAAATTATTACTTCTTTGATTAACCTTTAAAGCTTTAACTCTGCCAACTCTTCATCTCTGAATGTAACAGTGGGGAAAAAAAGGAATAAAATGCAGCCTGCATGGCACCAGTTGAGCAAACACATTTTGATGCACAATGAACATAATGTCTGGATACAGATCATTGACCACATCATCATTCATTTCAGAGCGCTGGTCTTCCCAAAAGTACACTGTGGCGGTGCCATGCGGCACATACTGACATGATGTAATTTTCTCCTTATCTGCTGTCCAGCAGAGCGGGCGGTCTTGTTGGGCTCTCCAGACACGAACAATTACAATTCTTAAAAGGCAAATTTCATCGGTTGAGTGGAGCTATTGATTTCCATCTGAGTGTGCACACAGCAGAAGTCTGAGTAGACATCAATCAAATACTGGCTGACATCATTTCACCCCATCTTGTACGGCTTCATCTGACCCCACCGCTACACTTTTGATGATGATGACAGGGCTTCAGCTGTATTCTGCTCCGTGATTTAACCATTTATGTTGACAAAAATATCCAATCCACACTCATCTACACACAGCGAGTGCCCGCCCGGCCTCTCCTCTGACAGTAACACAGCTTGGACCACGTCCACAGAATTGAATTGGACATTGTTGATTGAGAGCCATTAAACCCTTCATATAAAACAAGGTTTGGTGCTTGGCCTCTGCTCAGTCTCTTCCCTCCCTGATCAACCAGGGTCGGGGACTGTGTGAAGCGAGCAACCATTCCACTCGTCGCTCGAGTATCTCAATGGGCCCTGCAGAGGAGAAAGAGGAAACACATTAGTGTGAATATCTAACCGCACAGAGGAGAGCCACTTGACAGTGCAGTCACAGCACTAACAATAGCTTTTCATTGAGCAAAATGAAAATATGCCAAGGTATCATTGCCCAGACACAAGCACCCAGCAACACATACACAAGTCATCAAAGTTAATAGGACTGAACCGTCTGACACACTTTCCTCTGAGGATTAAAAACCTTTTTGTGAAAACACAATTGCCTACTCTTGCATAGCTTCTTAAATAGCTACCTTTTTTTGGGGTTTTGTCACGTCTGCAGTGGTTCAATGAGCAGAGGACCCCATCTGGGCCACAGTGCCGCTTAGAGATTTGATGCTGTTGTTGAGATATTGTTTACCTTCCCTAAGTAAGGTGCAGCTGATGCCTCTAACTTTTAACAATCTCCAAAGGAGCATGAAATTCTGGGATTAAGTTTGCTTCACCACCAAAGCTTTCTGAGTTGCACTGAGCCTTTCCATGCCCTTTGACTCATTCCTCCACACATGGCTGCATTTACCCACGAGAGTCTGTTTTTGTACTTTCATATAGCTTTAAACACGGGCACATGTCTCTTTTTATTGGTCAAATATGAGTGTGCAATGCACGCGCACATGCCCACTCACTTTCCCACATTATGACTTTGTCTGAGTCACTGACAAACAAGCACCGAAGACGAGCCAGCATTCATGGAGAACGTGCACCAGATTTACCTCGGAAAGCTCGCTGGTGTTCACCAATGTAGGTCATGTCTGCTTTGTATTCCAGTGAACCCTACGTACAGTGTCTCCATTACAGATGTGATGCGTCTGGCATGCAAGTTAAAAAATGACAGCGTTTCATTTTGTTTAATGCATTTCCTGGTGACATCCCATTCTGAGTGATCACAATACAATGTAGCTATCTGATTGAGGAAAACAGAAATCAAAGCAAACGACACATGCAGAATGGGGATGAGCAAACAGACAACTGTGGCTCTTGGCAGACTATCACCACCAACAATCAGACAACGAAACAACAGCTAATTAATATTCACTGACAAAATGTGTGTCTCACTCTGACACATTTATCCAGTTTTATCGCACGCTGTGTGCTTGCCAGGTTGGAAAATAGGATGGAGACAATGCAGTCAGTGGAGGCGCTGAAAGCACACATACTGTATGACTATTGTGTTGCAGGTAATATGTTTACATTCTCAAATGTGCTGTAACTGCATCAATCAGGCTTTCATATGCAGCAGATCTTCAGTGAATTATGAGAGCAGCAGGTCTGGTTGTTTTCTTGATCAAATTAAATGTCCCACAGGTGACGCGAACACAGCCTGGTGTTTTTAATCTGCAGCACACAAGGTAAAAAGAACAGGAAGAATCTAGTGGATGTAATAAATATTCTCATCCATGGAAGGTTATTTGTAATTCAAAGGTACAAAGTGGGGGAATGCAGAAGTTTTACAGCTTGTAAAATAATAAAAAACCCTGTAAACTTACTCATTAAGCATGCACAGGGGCATGATGCCAAAGGTGTTTTCTGTGCAGTGTTTCAGATATGTTTTAATAATAGCTGCTTCACCCACATGGACACAGAGGTGCATGTGCAAGAAGAGATTGTTATGCATACAGATGCTGGTGAGTGGGAGGGAAGCATCATCCAAAGGGAAAAGGAGAGCAAAGACGTGACGAGAGAGAGAGAGAGAGACAGAGAGAGAGAGAGAGAGAGAGAGAGAGAGAGAGAGAGAGAGAGAGAGAGAGAACGCCAGATCTGTGTGCTGTAGGGAGTAGGTCAGTGTGGTTGACTCAGTCCTGACTCATGATGGAGGCGGTGAAGATCCACCTCCTCCCTGCCCATTACAACCTCATCTTGGGCCTAGAGCACTGAAGCTCAGAGAGCCTTAAAAAACAAAAACAAAAAAAAAAACAGTGAAGAACTCCTACACCAGTGGTCAGAGGAGCTGTGGCTCGTGTTACAAGAACAGCCTGATAATGTACAAAACAGCAAATTGAAAAGTGTCTGCGGCAGGAGCCCGTCAGCAAACTGTGAGGTGTGGCTCAGCGTAATTTCACCACATAGTCATCTCATGGTGCTTTACAAAGTAAGATAAACCTCTGACAAGAAGTGCAAACCACAGGAATTTAAAATTAGTTGCAAGATAAGCAATGTGTCAACATCCCTGTTTGGAATAATACTTTTTAAAGTTACACATGACTGCAACACCACTACTTTAAATTTTCATAACTGATTACTATTATCAAAATGATAATACACTTGCAAGCACTTTCTCCCTCTGTCGTGTTCCCTGAGTTGACTGTTTGATTCAGTGTTTTAATGTCAATCAATACTAGCTTTTATATACAGTAGCTATGATTCAACCCTAACCCTGACCCTATTGGACTTTAATTATGACTGATAAGTTCAAACCTCAAAAACAGACCAACGTGCACCACTATTTGACTTCTGTATTACTTATTTTTTGCTTTTAAACACACACTGGTGAACAGTCACTATGAATCAGAGTCAACTTGTATACTTTTTGGCACAGTGCATTTCAGTATGTTACTCCATTAAAGAATAATATGATTCTCAATCTTGTAGAAATAATTTTAACCAAAGTAAACTCTGGCATCTTTGATTAAATAAAAAATGAGATAATAATCATCCAGATGTTGACAAACTGTGACTGTTTTGTCATTTTATATGGGTCTGGAAAGGCAAACCATCAAGTATCAGAGCAATATCAGCCATAATTTCCATTACATCACTGTCTACAAATGCTGACATTTTAAATTATATAAAAAAATAACAGTCATAATTTGAAAAATGGCATTTTGAACTGTAAATCTTGTACACCACAGCAAGGTGTTTTGCTTCAGAGGAGTGGTGAATGAAATTATATATTTAAGAGTTTAATTAAAAAAGTTATGAAACAAAGTCAGTAAACACTTCAGCTGGGCACACTGAAGTGTTCGAAAACTGCTGATGCTTTTACTTTTAATAAGTTATTCTCTTCATCATAAAATGCCAGAATGTGCTGTGTAAGTTTTTTTCTTTGTTAGGTGAATATTGCACAGTAACAAAAGCCCCGATCAACTGCATCTATTGCTGATACTTTCAGAACTCGGTTCACTTTTACTCATATCTGTATGTATGTGGACGGCTGCTGCCAGACTCATGGGCATCCACTGTAAATACAGTGAATGACCCCCACTAAAAGCAATCAGCAAATGGATAAACACGCATCGACAAATGCTTTCACACAGCATCGAAATGCACAGTCTTACAAAGAAGCCTCCACTACCTCAGCGTTAGCCTGTTTACTATCTCGCTCTCTTCTCATTCCATGCCTGTACTCTCCATCTGCAACTCACTCGCTCTTTCTTGTTTTTCTCATGGCTGCATATCCACTGACCCTTGATCCAGATGTTGATATAAAGTAGATTGTAAATCTTGTGGCCTGAATTTAGTCGGCGGTACATGTCCTGATCTTCTTGGCCTTACCCTTCAACCCTCTACAAACATGAGTGACATATATATTAAATGTAATGCTTCTGGAATAAATCTCGCCCCTGAAGCACACACAATAGTTCTTTTTACACACCTTTACCATTTTATTTCTTTCATTTTCTCCTGACAACATGGCTCTCCCTCACTCTGTTTATCGTAAAGAAGAAAAAAAAAATCATGTACAGTTCAGAGTTTTGTCAAGGCTAATGTCGGTACAAAGGCTCTCCGAGGCAGAGCTGTTATCTCTTGTAGTCTATTCCAGCTAATTAAGGGCATTGCTTGGAGGAAGGTGCTATTATTCTCATCTGGCTCTGGGGTATGCTGTCTCCCCACGTCTGCCAAACTGACATGTGCTTTTATAAACTCCTATACAAATACAAAGACATGATCTGAGATGTAAATAAAATGTCAGATCAACCTCATGTGCATGTAATTCAAAAGCACATACAATGAAAACCACTTAAGTGTGCTTCTGTAGAGATGCTAATAAAGTGAAGACGACAAACTGCTCAAATAGGATCATATGATACCATATAATGTCTAATTTATATTCCCTGGAGGAAATAAAGCTTAGCATTTATTGTGCCTGATTCACTCAGCCCAAAAGCTGAATTAATCAGCCTGTTGTCCATTTAGTGTCGTAGTAATCATATAGAAGTGGTGCAGATATCCCAGAGGGCGGTAAGAGGATGCATACTTAAAGCGGGCTTGTACAGCTAAACATGGATTATAAAAGAAAGTGACGTACAGCATTTTTCAATTAGAATTTTGCTGTAAAGACACCTGCCGACACAAATCAAAATGGAGTGGAGTCAGCTCACACTTCTCCCTCTCAGCCTACAACTCGTCTCTCATTTTCTCTTCTTTCGTCCAATCTGACAGTCTGACACGTCAGCAAAATGGCACTTGGAAGGTGGTGAAGGCAGAGGTAGTATGAAGTCACTCGTCTATCCAGCAGGCCTAATTGTTTTTCTAGGCAGGTATGCACAGAGGTATGTATCTCACCACCTGTCTGCAGTGACTTTGATGTATTAGTATATGCCATAACAGGATCATTCCCATACAGCTATTTGCGTTTGTGTAGGTGTCAGAGCATGGGAAGATCTTTAGGGCTTTGGATGAAATCCGAGGCAAGCAGGGATTCTTGTTTCATGAATTAATCAGAGCTTCTCTCTGAATAAAAAAAAAAAAAATCTTTCTGACTTTGAGGCTCATTAGTACCAGCAGCTTCTAGAAGGACACAATTCAGCTTTGGCGTTGTCAGCCATTTTTTTGTGACATGACTTCTTATGTGTTTTTCAGCCCGATGCTGCAACGAAACTGCAAACAATCATCTTCCCATGTACACATACGAATATACATAAACAAATAGACTTGTTGCCAGACAAACCCACAGATATGCATCAGTGCATACATGAAATTGCTCTCTGTTTTCCTTTCTTTGTCTTCCTGACAAACACGCTTATAGTCGCACAAACACTCACCGCTTCTTCTTGATCGGTGCATGTGTCCCAGTACCCACGGCAGTGCCTTTCTCTCTATTCCACGCACTTTATCCATCTTTTTGTTTCTCATTCCCCAGCCCGTCCTCCCTGTGTTTGGATAATCCAAAGTTCGACTGGAGTAGAAAGAGCTCATAAAGTAGAAGACATTATGAATGATTCAAAATGGTTATGTTAGAAAGAACATTGGGATTCTGTGTCAAACTGTGGTGGTGGTCGATTTGCGTAAGATGGTTTTCTGGGGCTTGAGGGAAGGTGTGTGAGGAGGCACGCAAGGTGGAGACGTGTGTGTTGTTGGTGGGAAACTGTGGCTGACTGAGAGCCCACCGTTTTCCAACATGAGTTCATGAGAGAGAACATGAGGAAGAGGGGGGGAGGAAGAGCAGTAGTGCACCGGGCTGAGCCTGAGGTCGTTCAGCTCAGCCTGTAAATGCAGTTCTGTTTCGTCCACATCATATTGGAGGTCACAGTCCGGGCAGTATCCGTGGTACTGGACCTTTTCGCTGAAACGGACACGCTCGCGAGGCTCCCTGCCCGGGGCCTTGGGGCATTTGTTCTTTTCATGGCGGAGGAGAGGCATAGGCCTGGGCAATGTTGGAACAAGACCTGACTCCGGGATCCCGCTGTCATTAGAAAAGAAGCACGGTGTAGAAGAGAATAAATCCCTGTTTTGTTTGAGTGGGAAAATACCACCATTCTTTAATAGAGACCCGTTAGTCTTGGATAGATTCCCTGATAACACTAACGTCGGATGAGGCAGATTCTTCATGTTGTGATCCTCGGCTCTCAGAGGGGTAAGTCTCGGTGGCGGCAGGGGTGGGTGGGCTTTCTTGAGCACAGTTAGGACTGTAGAAGGATTGACGGGAACCGGGGTGAGGGGCGCAGGTGTTTTGAAGATGCAGTCATCAGGGAAGAGCTTCATTTTCTCCAGGCTGGAAGCGGTGGTTGTGGTGGTGGTGGAGCTGGAGCTGGAGTTGAGGGTGTCCGTCTTGGAGCTGTCCGTCATTCCGTCTTCCTCCAGCTGCAGATCGCAGGTCAGGGTGTCAATATCATGAACAACCTGGTGACAAGAAGACAAAGTGTGACTGTGGCAGCTGAGGATAGGGATAATAAATAAATGTGGCACAAGAGAAAGAAGTCTTGGGGAGAAAAAGGACAAGAAGCTGAAGGTTAAAAGTGTTTTCTTCAAAGGGGCTGGTCTTATAATATCTATAGGTCCTTAATTAATTTATGTCAGGGAAACCTTTATGAGGACACTGAATTTCAGATTTAGTGGATTTAAAATGTATTAGGATATCACAAAATTAATATCACTACAATGTATGAGGATAGCCATGGACCATCCACATTCTGACCATTGTGACCATTCCGATTTACTAAAACAAGCTAATGCACCAGTAAAACTCAGAGAATGAATAGTACTATACATGTCCTGTAAAGCAAGACTCTCATTTCTAATATATATCCAAAATTAGGAAAGAAAAAAGAGAGCAAAAGATAAAGACAGAGGGAAAAAAAGATTACAAGTATAAAAAAGCAGACTATTGGGCTCCTTTAATGTAAAATTAGTATAATAATGTATCCGAGGACATGAAATGAAAGGTTTACACTGAGAACAAGAGTTTGAAGAAAAAAAAAGATAATAAAAATGAAAAATGAGATTTTTCCACAGTACAAATAACGTTTTATTATTACCCATGTATATATGATACATAGTTAGATCAGGGATACTTTATTTGTTCTCAAAGAGGAAATTTGCTTTCCCAGATATTTTGTTTGTGGGTTTGACTTTGGTTTGACTCGCTATAATTGAAATTGATAAAATGCAATCTCAGTGTACAGATATGCACAGATAAAGGCAAAACAAAAACCTGTGGTGGGAAATGTTAGCTGGTGATACATACATTTCTCCTCATGAAAAAGCACAGGAGGAGACAAAGACTGAGATGTTCTTTACTTGAGTCCAGATACGTGGGCAACAATGACCTGGTCAACTTCAAAACATCTTCACTGGGGTAAAAATGAAAAAGAACAGATTCTGCTTTTTTTTTTTTTTTTTTTATAAAAACTGTCCATTATACCTTGAATGATGCTAATTTTCTGTTTCACACATATTGCATTTAAGACACATTTGTTTTGTGGTCAAACGTAATTCTGTTGTCTGTTCAGTTTTTTCTTTTTCTTTATTTGCTTGTGATGGGTAACCAACAGAAATGTCCCAGCCTTGGTGTTTAGTCCAATGTTTCGTTTTCCCAGAGGTCACTATTCCCAGCTTGATTTCAGTGTCTAATGCTCTTTGTGCTCCAGTGAGCTTATTTGTTTACTGTTTTTTTGTTCAAGCCTTGTTTTGTGAACTTTACTCTTTAATCTTATTTCATCCATGCATTCATTCAACCATCCATCCAGCTTCTAAAGGGCTTTATCTAATTTAAGCTTGTTGAGGATAGGATCTATTCCCAGCCTACATCGGACAAAAGCGTGCACACACCCTGGACCGGTTGCCAGTCCATCACGAAACCAAGTTACCTTGGAAGCCAAATTACCAAAAACACAAGGTCTTTGCACTGAGCAAAAATTATGCAAACTCTACATACGTATCTATGACGGGTCTAACCACATGTCCACTGTGTCAGCACCTTTCTAGTGTGGAGCTATCTGATCCTCTTGTTTCACATAAGTGTGTTTGTGGGCTTTTACTACATCATCATTGATTTATTACATCCTTTATGTGACACCTGTGTTTCTATGTTTATGGCTCTCGGTTTAACTTTTATATTTCTTTATAGTGCCTGCTTGTATATCTGTTGTTTTAATTAATACTTATTTGTTCTGCGATTTAGTGTTAATTTACTTGTTCATGTCCGTTGCCATGCAAACGTTTGTGAGTGTTGGTCAAACAGTTCCCTTTAAATAAAGATGGTTTTTTTGCTTCCATCCTGTTTAGTCTCTTTAACAAAAGATCCCTGATCATTTATTTGAGTGGTATTGTTCCACTGATTTAGAGTTTCAAAAATCCAGATACTTGTTTCACAATACAATATACAGTAGAGGCAATAAAACTTTATGTGAGCGCATTGACATTGTGTTGGTTTTGCTACTTCCCACCTTTGGCCGGCACCAATCAATGACAAACAATCCACTGATAGAAAAAGTCAATAGTGATATACTGTCCTACCATCTAAAAATCTGAAGAGCATCTTCTATGCAGACAACAGGAACTTGCACTTTCACCGGATACCTGGACTCTTTATTACTATTTATTTTATTTTTTTCTACATGGTGCATAAACTATACCTTGAGGCTCAAAGAGTTTAAATTACATGGTCACATAATAAAAAAAAAATAAAAAAAATGTTTGAGGAACTTTTAGCAACGGGGACTGAATATAATTATAGTGCTTAACTCTGTTGGGAACTACAAAATGATTTTCAGTAATATCATGTCTGTGTTCATTGGCCATTTTCAGAGCCCGATTCCAAAAATGGCCCACTGGAGAATGGTTCCTTCCTTGTTCTCTTCCCTGAGTGGAGTGGTTATTGCTTTGATGGCCAGAACTGAAATAGTGTTTTACATTTTATTAATGTCTGCCTGATTATTGAGGATCCAGCTCTCAATGGGTCTAAGTTGAGCTGGGAAAGGCTAACACCATTGTGTCCAGGTTAAAATAATGCTACAATGTCCAAGAATAGAAACCTCACCAGAAGCGAGAGGCAATCTATTTTGTTTTTGCAAGATATATTAAATAGTTAAAACAATGACAAAGTGCTTATGTTCTTTCCCTGAATTAGTGATGCTCATCTCACAGCACCCCAGCTCACTTGCCAACTTTAAAACACAATTGCTATTATCTGAGGGTTTGAAATGCATGCCCAAACAGTGGCTTGAATAGAAGCTGGGAGAGGAATGAAGAGTGTGATGAGGAGAGGGAGAGGAGGGAAGGAGCAACTGAAAGGGGGAGTTAAAGAGAGAGAGCGAGATAGTCTGGAGTGGAGGAGGCAACACAGCTGAAGCCTCCATGCACTCTCTAAATGGATAATTTGTTGGGACACACGCGAGAGGTAATACCAGTATCCCAGTGTGCAGCCCCCGCTGTAGGCCAAGCAGCCTCAGCGGCTGTGCCAAGCATCTGGGCAGGGTCTCTCCTCAGAGCCAGACTCAGCTCCAGCCCTGACTGTGAGTTATAACAGATAACTGCATTTCAAACGGATTATACCCCAAACACTGGCTTTGATAGTAACACCCCCCCGAGGTATGTGTTTAGTGTGTACTGTGTCAGAATAACTGATCCTCTACACAATTTCCTGGAAGCTAAAAAAAGAAAGAAAGAAAGAAAGGGGGGAGAAAAGGAGATAAAGAAAGAAAAAGTGAGCACATTACAAGAAATCACAATAGTCAGATTACAATGCCATCCTGTTCTCTGGTTCTGGTGCCTGCTGTGTAGACATTGTGAATTGATGAAAAACACAAAAGAAGTCTAATTTAGCTCAAGTTAAAAAAAAAAAAAAAAGGAGCAAGAAAATGGTGCATAGAAGCAAAATAAGACAGATGCTGTGTCGACTACCCATCCATAATGTAGGAACCAGAGGCTGTACCGAATAGAGATTTATTAGAGTGACAGCTTGTCATGTTAAGGTGAGCAGCGTGGCACAGCAGGGCGGACGCCTGGTGTGTGGTGAGCAGTGCAGTGCGATCATGAGGGCAGGTAAGACTGTGGTTTATCAGAACTGGGGTGGTTACGTGGGAATCAGCATGACAATTGTTCACGAAAAGAAAGAACTGTTACAGAGGGACAGATTACATTTATTATAACAACTCGTGGGTATTAAATTGTTTAATATCATCTTATAAATCTTATAGATCTCCGAGTAACAATCGGCAGCCCTGTCTCTGCATCTGAGATTTAAATGCCCAATCAGACTGCTCAGAGAGTTTTGAGCTTTGGGAAAGCAAACGCGGATGACAAGAGATAAGGCAGGGATGAAGATGAAAGTCTGAGATAAACAGAGCCATGTGGTGCAAGATAAGGAGAGACAAAGGGTTGATGAAGATGAGGAAACTGAGATATACGGAGCAAAAAGCAAAGACCACTCCTCCATTATTGGGAGATAATTCACAGCAAACAACAGTCAGCATTAAGATGATGAAACGCAATGCAAAAAGTGCCTTCCTGGTTGAACCAACTTGTCCATCAAATATTAATCGTGATTGAATTTTTCTCACTTTCATCAGAGCTTGTGAGTCAGGGCGAAGGCGCTGTCCTGTCATTTCACACCCCACATCCTCCTGTGCCAAATGTCTTTCATGTTGGAGATAATGATCACATACATTAGTGGGCAGGGGGAGGAGCCCAGTATATGTGTGAGTGACTGTGTGGTGAGAGAGAAATAGAGAGAGAGAGAGAGAGAGAGAGAGAGAGAGAGAGAGAGAGAGAGAGAGAGAGAGAGAGTGAGTGTATGTACGTGCGTGTGCACAGCCGTTTCCAGGCCCCAGAGAGCTGGATGACAGCATCCCATCTCCTCTCAGACAAGAATGCTTAGAAAGAGTATTCCCAAGCACAATCCTGTTGAAAGCACAACACATGGTGAACTCCTATACTCCCTCCACACAGTGTTACCTCTTTCAGCTCTTTGGCTACATCCTTCAGGTCCCCCAGAATGGTTTCCAGATTCTCCACGATTGTCTTGATCTCCTTTTTCACTTGCACTTTGGAGACTACTCCTTCAGCCTCCGCATTTGGTGTCCCTGACATTCTTCAGTTTGTGGCACGAGCTATTTCACGAGGGATCTCGAGTCAAATCCTGCGGGCATCGCGCCGCCACTTTGCCAGCGCATTTTTTTTTTTTTTTAATTATTATTATTATTATGGTTTCTTCTTATTAGTGTCAGTCCTCCGCTCCCTGCACTTTGGCTCCTACATCACGGCCAGGACGGAGCGAAGTGGCGTCGGGCACCATCCAATATCTACCAGCAGGCATGCGCAATAGAGTGTAACACAAAAAATAATGCTTGTGTCCAAATATTGTCTCATACTGCCCGGACAAACGGCGCCCGTCTACAGGTTTGTGCACCTTGCGCGTTTATGTCCAACCACAACTGAAAATGACGCGCCACGGAAATCCTTCACGTCCACAGAGCGCTAAATTCAACATTTTCAGGGGGAAAAAAGAACGCGTAAAGACAAACGTCCCGACTTCGGTGGTAAATAGAGAAGATATGAGAGAAGCAGCAGAAGAAAGAGGAGAAGGAGGAGGAGAGGAGGAAGAAACAGACGTCTATCCACTCCGTCACGCCGTCGCTCCTTATTGTAAAGGTCCATAATCCTCAGGCATCGATATTATGGTAACGCACTCCTCCTCTTCCCCCCGAAAAGACGCGTCTGGTGACGGTCTGCACCCGCAAAAGACGCCAGGTAACGACACGCCAGAGGCACTTTTCCCCGAAAAAACACCTCGTCGGCTTCATCGTGTCTCCATCGCAGCCTCCTTGGAGAGTCTGAGCATCCACCGTCCGGGCGCAGAGGAGTCTCTCTCTCTCTCTCTCTCGCTCTCTCTCTCTCTCTCTCTCTCTCTCTCTCTCTCTCTCTCTCTCTCTCTCTCTCTCTCTCTCTCTCTCTCTCTCTCTCTCTCTCTCTCTCTCTCTCTCTCTCTCTCACCTTTGTATATGCATTTTGTATAAGTGCTTGTTGTGCGCAATAACTTGATTACCACTCATGGCCGACAGCCTCAGTATCTGAAGTCAGAGATGGATGAGACCGAATGTGCCCACATTATTACCATGCCCCGTGATATTTGTACTCTACTTCCCCCATTGTAATTAAGAGGTGAAATAAGGCCCATTTCAATCCATACAACTAATGTCTCAACTGCTTTTGGTCTTAATTCCATCACAGGACCAAAGAAACGGACATACACACATCTACACCTAGTTACTTGGAGCCATATAAACCTCAAATCTAGAAGGGAGGAGATAATGGTATTCAGAGAAATCCCACAACCAGGGGAGAACATGGAAACTCAACCAAGAAAGGTCCCCAACTAGCTGGCTGATTCTGATCTCAAGTCCTCTAGTGTCTAATCAAGGGCACCACTGTCCCATTATGGAAATATAAATGTTCTAGATGTACTTGCATTTCTAGGCATGCAATGTTTTGTGCCTAGAAGTGCTGGCAAGGCGCAAGACAGTTGGAGTATAGTGTCCAAAGAAACCTAGGCACGTGGTCAGAGTGACATGAAAAAGGTCAAACTGCTCTCCTGGTGTTTACAAGATGACCTGTTGTGCCAAATGAGCCATAGTTGCCCCATATAAGTGACCTGCAAGGATATAGAAATGTCAGTCATCTGGTTGAAGTTTAGAGCATAGCCATGGATAAAAGAAAATAAATATAACATATATAAATGTAATAGATTAATAGATTGCAACTGTGATCCTTGACTCAAAAGCCTCACTTCCAACTCAAAACTATGAGCCTTTTGTGTTATTCTGTGTTATTTGACAGAAGAGATGACTAATTACTGAAATCTCTGTCCCCTATTTTGTTTGAAACTCAGACAACATCTAATACACCAGACATTTTTTACTCTGAAAATGAAGTATTCTGCTGATTAAAAAAAAGAAAGAAGCTCCTATCTGGTCTTCGCAAATGTGGGTCAATAAGAAATGGATTTGTAATTATGTTTTCCACTGAAAAGGAGTAAATATAGAGAAGCAATCTACAATTAGATAGGATTTCTTTAGTTAGTTCTTGTCTGTACCCTAATTATAGTATTTTGTAGTCAGTTTACACTTTTAAAGGATTTGTTTAATTATAGGTATGTAGCTAAATTTAGTCAGTGAATTGTCTGTGTCTTGAATTAGGTTTTCATTAAGATTTTCATTATCTGAAAAAAACCCCACAGTGGCATGGTGGTGAGCACATTTGCGTCATAGCCAGAAAGTCATGGTTTCAAATATTGGCCTCGCCTTTCTATATGGCATGTCCATGTTCTCCCTGTGTGTGTGGGTTTCCTCCAAAAGCATGTATGTGAGGTTAAGTAGTGACTCTAAATTGCCCCTAAGTGTGAAGGTAAACGGGAATGTGCGTAGTTGTCTGTCTCTCTTTGTTTGCCCTGTGATGGACTGGCAACCTGTCCAGAGTTGGATCCCACCGTCACCCAAAGAAATTGGCTCTAGCAGCCAGTGACCCTGGACAGGATAAAGTGGTATTGAAGAAGAATGGATGGAATTAACAATGAGATCTCAATTTCCTGGGAGGCTCTGAAATTGATACATGTTCAACAAGCATGAACTAAAACTGTAAGTCAAAGTAGAATGAATGATCCTTATTATGATTTATAGTTTTTTCCTTTTACTCTCATTATTATGCTGGTGTGTGATGAAGATCGTTAAATGATTGTCTGTGCAAAGGACTTTATGTTAGTGGTTCGCAAATGGAAGATAAAGTAAAGATGCTGGTTAAAGGGTTAAAACAACATGCAGACATCCTTCGTAATATTGACAATACGTAACAAAACCCTGGCTTCTGATTGGCTGCTGCTGAGGAGGTGCGCTCGTAAACCCGGAAGTGTCACAGTTCACTGCGGACTGCTTCGGGACTGCTGCAGCCACTTCGGTGTCTTCTGTCTCCTACCAGCAGCGATTCCTCCCAACAATGTCTCTGTCCTTTGAGGGAAGAGTCGTGCTCGTCACCGGGGCTGGAGGAGGTAGAGTAGCAGTTTTCACGGCTCTCACAAGACGTTAGCTTTTCTAACTTTAGCTCTTTGTGCTAACCTGCTAGCTGAGAGTTTATGTGATAAAAGTCAGCAAAGAAAGTGATCAAAGACAACGCGGGAGTTATCATGTATATCTTTGTACAGACCTTTACGTCTCGCGGTTAATGTCACGAATATCTTTGATCCGCTGCACATTTTTAATGTTATTAGGCTTTGTTTAAAACCCTACTGGGGGCAAAGTGCAGCTGCTGCAGCAGAAAGTGTGTGAAAGGGCGCCTGCAACAACATGACAGCAGTGCTCGTTTAGTGGCGTGTTTTCTGCACTGATTCTCTCTCTCCCCCTCCCTCCCTCCCTCCACAGGCTTAGGCAGAGAATATGCCCTGGCTTTCGCTGAAAGGGGAGCCTCAGTAATAGGTAAAATAAATATATGCATCCCAAGATTAAAAGTTGCAGTGCAATACCATTTATATTTGACCTCTGTTTTGAAAGTTGACTTGGCATTCAACCCATCCTATATTTGACACGCTACACTTTTTAGTTACCATTCTGTTTTGTGCAATACTGTATCTGCATCCTCAATAACATTTTGAAACATTAGAATTTGTTCATGTTTTCACTGGAGGGAGAATGCCACGTCCTCCAAAATCACAATATTCAGACATTACTGTATAGCCTATTCAATTAAAATGTACTGCCTGTCACAGACTGCCATGCCTATGCAATTTAAACAGCTTGTAGCTGAAGTTTGTAACGGGTCAGGTTAAGGAGACCTACTGAAGTTTTGTTTGTTGTTGTTTAGCCTTCTAGTTGATTAAATGTACGTACCATTTAACAGCATTTTCAGTATGCATGTGTCTACGTACTGTTGCTCAGGGTGACTCTAGAAGATTTTTCCCAAGTTTCATCCACATAGGCTTTTCAGTAATCCTTAAAATGTTTTATTCTAGGTTCATCACACTTGCACATACATTAACGCATTAGTGACTTTTAGCTGTGAAATATGAGATCATTAAAGACTTGCAGATCATCAACAGAATGATGTACTATTACAAACGAATGGTTCAAAACCTTACAGTGAAGTATGGGTACGCGGATCCAATATACCGACACTCATGAACACTGAAATGGGGCAGTGAGGTCCATATAATGAGGGACAACAAAAGCTCTGGTATCAGACACCCTGCATGGAGGTATAGAAAAATCTTATTGCTACTGAGGGATAATAGATTTGGATAAACTATACCTTAAATGTCTCGAATAAACACTTCTTATAGTGACATTTATAGGAGGCGTGTTGATTTTTACACTGTGTAATTCCGCCGTCAGTGCGAGCATCTACCCATTGCCAAGCAATAACTCTGTCTGCTGTCCGCCTCAAACCTGCTCTTAACTCTGACAAGGAATCAGGCCACACTCATCTTTTATCCTAATCAGTCGTGGAGAATTGCAGAACTCACCCCATTATTGCTAATCTTTTCCTTCTCGTTGCAATAAAGTGAATGACCTTGGGGCAGACACTAAAGGGGGTGGAAAGAGTTCTGCAGCTGCTGATAAGGTGGTGGAGGAGATAAGAGCGAAGGGAGGAAAAGCTGTGGCCAACTACGGTGAGAAGTCTGGACTATCTTTTGTCTCGGCTCTTCGGCCGTTCTTTCTCTATTTGCTTTTGTTTCACACTGTGTGCCTTGTAATATCCGTTTTAAGCAACGGTCCACTGAAAAACAATATGGATTTTTGTCTGTTCAACACGAACGCCAATGAGGCCATTTGTGAGTGTTGGGGACAAATATATCCTGGTTTGTTCTCCCTCCCAGGTTCATAGAATAAAACTGCTTGTTTCATTGGTGATTTTTTAATTTTTTAATTTATTTTTTATTTTTAACATGGCAGATGTCTTTGAGGCATCCATTTTTATCAGAAATGGTTGTGAACAGTAGTCAGTATACACACTTTACATGCACTCGTACTGAGAACGTGAGGGAGTGTTGGGAGTAAAAATGTCTGTTCTTTTGTTACGATGATCCTGCATATTGTGTCTCTCTGGCAGTCAAACCCCCACCTGGATCATGTCTATAAATAACCCTAATAGATGATTTATGGAGCCCTGTTTCATACTATTTGAAATACACTGTTCGTCAGATGTAAAAAAAAAAAAGATAAGTTTGTCCTTGTCACTCACCCACAGATTCAGTAGAAGATGGAGAAAAGCTGATCCAGACTGCACTGGATTCATTCGGAAGAATAGGTGTGTAATGTACACATATTTGTATCCAGTGGTCATGAAGGCTTGCACTGTACTTTCACTCTGTGTATGCAAATATTAATCATTCTGATTAGAAAGTGTTTACAATATTATTACTGTGGTTCATTAAATCTGCCCATGTGCCTTTTGTTGCAGATGTTCTTGTAAACAATGCCGGGTAAGCCATTTCACAGCAATAACCACACCTTTTTGTCTTTTGGGTTAATCACAAATTCTTTTAGAATGATCATTTGCTTGCAGTTTCCATATTAATGGGCGAGTGGGCTGCAGTTTTCATGCAAAGGAGAGCCCTAAGTTTTGGCTCTCACTCTGGGAAAAAAAACTGAAACCCTTTTATGCTCTTCTTTGCCAAGGATACTTCGTGACCGATCATTTGCCAGGACGAGTGATTTGGATTGGGGTAATTGAATTATGTCTTCTCCATACATTCAACTCACTCTCATTAACGCATTTGTTGGTTTGTTTGGCTCGACATTGTGCTGTATGTGGAGGAATATGTTTGTTTTTGGTCAAATATCTTATGTTTGAAATAGCAGATTGTCTGCGTGGGAGTTGGAAAATTGCACTGCAAGCTGGACCTGTTCCACGCTGTTCCAATGTAAAACAAAACAACAAAAGTGTGTAAGATTTGTGTGTTGGTGTTTACTGTGGTATTCCTCTTCCTCTGCTCTCCAGACCTGATTCAGAGAGTTCACTTGAGAGGCTCCTTCCTGGTGACTCGAGCTGCCTGGAACCACATGAAAAACCAAAAGTTTGGCAGGTGGGAAACACAAACACGTCTAGTAGGAACTATTGACGTGGGTGAAAACTGTATCAACCTGGTATGACGTGGGTAGAGTTTTTATAGATCTAGCAATCTTACAGTACCCAGACAGACTATTGTTAGACTATAAAACAAAAAAAAGATGCATCAGTATCGCATGCTGTGTGGTAAAGACTGACTGAGACTCAAGAAAAAGTACAGAAAAATGCACGTTGCATGGTTTCACGAGTTCAGGGATAGAGCTAACATCGATACAATATTAATTTAGTTGCATGCCACTTTTTAATATGTCTTGCTGGACTGGTTTCTTGTTACATTATTTGGAGATAAAAAAAGGACACACTTGTACAGCAACAACTTCAAACATACTCCCTCACCCATCCAACTGCTGTGTCATTTTATCTCAGAGTCGCCAGGTGCTGGAGCCAATCACAGCTGATCTGGCAGGGTAACAATCAGGAAAGGTTACCAGCCCATTACACGGAAAATAAACAGAGACAGACTTGGATTCATACCTTCAGGCAATTTAGAGTCCTCAATGAGACGAAAAGTTGCAAATATATATACTATATACTATACTATACTATACTATATACTACAATACAAAATGTAGTATATAGAGAAGAAATCTCAGTGAGAAATTCCCACTATGAGGTGAGAGCTTGAACCACTACTTCCTCATGCGACCAACAAATATGCAAATCTCCAAAAATAAAAGAAGTCATGTTTTGGACTTGCAGGCTGACGGATTAAAAGCAGTTTGAAATGATTGCTCTGCAGGAGTTAAAATGGCCACTGCGTTTTTCTTTCTTACATGGTGGAGCTCACATCATTAAAGAAACTTCTTCTCGCAAGTCTTTCAGTCTAAAATGTATTTTGGGAAATTCTTCATCTCTGGCATCAGAAGCAATGGATCCAATGTACAGTACATTTTGATTTAAAGCAGAGACATAGCCAATCCAGGCTGTATTGATCCAGTTCTTTAAAAACATCATCGGTTGCTTTTGCAAGCTGATATCCAGTTGCACATTTTTGCATCATAATGTGAAAAGCACTGCACGTGTGTTACTGCAGGTAACAGGCGCCCTTTACAAGAGCACGCAAGCCGCGCCACATGAAAGGTAAACAATAGCACATAAACTCTGAAGGGACATTCAGTCAAAAGTTTCACAGTTGCAAAGTCGCGTCTCACTGAGCAGAAAACGGTAGCAAATGGTGCCGTCGCTTTCAAATCAAGGTTTCGCTGTAAAAATATTACAGTTCATTGTTGAGAGATGTCATTCCAGATCTAGCCATGTTTTTATTTCAGTATTTTGCTGTGCTCATAGGCGGTTCTAAAATTCAATCTCTGTGTGCAGTCACCCCAAACAAAAGTTTCTGGTGCATTCAAAGGTAAAGCTGAGGCTTTAGGAAATGAAAAGGCGACAGCGTCATGGCAGGACTCTCCTGCAAAAGCATATTTGTCATCTGCATCTGGTCCCTGATGCAACAGTTTTATACTCTGATGTAAAACGTGACAGATTCACTTTTCATTGTGGTACTTGATTCTCTAAAAGGGATCTCAGTAATTGAACTGTAGCCTTAAGCTCATAAGTAACCGATTTATTTGTTTTTTTTGATGAAAATCTCTCATCACTGCTACCCTGATGCCTCTTGCAGTTTACAGTGTTTCTACTGACTAGTGTGACAGCAATTTTCAGTTTTCTTCTACAGTTAATGCCATTGATTGATCAGTACTGTTGTGTGAGTGAGATCTCAAGAAAATCTGTCAGTGCCAGTCTTTGTGCTTGCTGTGCTTCAGTATGTGTATTTCTGTATAATCACACATGCTGATATTCGCTCTTGTAACGGTAAAATGTATGGAGAACCCGCCTGCCAATCGTCCTGTTGCTTTGCACAGGCCTATCCTTTCATGTGTGCGTCTGCCTCCGTCTCCATGGCAATGGATTGCATTTTTGTTTCTGTGGCCAGGATCATCATGACGACTTCAGCCGCGGGCATCTATGGCAACTTCGGCCAGGCCAACTACAGTGCTGCCAAACTGGGCCTGGTAGGGCTGGCCAACACCTTGGCCATCGAGGGCCACAAGTACAACATATACTGCAACACTATTGCTCCTGTTGCTGGTTCCCGCCTCACAGAGACCGTCATGCCCCCAGGTAATCACAGTGGGTAAACAAAAGAAACCACACATAGTTTGTCCATACGTGTGTGGTAAGTGGGCTCACTCAGACAGTAATTTATTTATTTTTTTTTTGGGGGGGGGGGGGTGACATTTTTTTTTTTCTTTTTAAGCACAGCTGCATAATGAAATGCCCCTGTAATGTTGATTTGCAAAATTCGAGGCAACAGCTCTCCCGTTTGACATGCAAATTTGTCATCTAATATTCAAGAGCTGTGTTTTTCTTGGCTCTTCCCACAGCCATGATGAAATCGTGCACCCTGTAAGTGCTTTAAAAGTTTTAATGTGTCAGCCCCTGATTTAAACGGGGCGGCTCTGGCTCCCTTTGTTTTCCTCTAGGTGTTCGCTGAACTTCCAAATATTCACTCAAAATGTTCTGAGTTAACTAATGAAAGGTGTTACCTCCTATGGCAGTATTTCTCATGGCAGAATGTCATGTTGATAACTCAATACCTGACATAAAGATGTTGAGGTTGCAGTTATTATCGAACATTCAGAATGAACTTCGTGACCCTAAAAAGGAATTGAGCAGCACATGACTGTGAATCTTTTTCCAACCTTGGTATGTGCAAACATCACGAGCATATTGTCAACGCTCTATGACTGCAGCTCTGTTGACAGGGGTATTAAATGACAAATTAAAGGAATGGCTTTGCTGCCCTGCTGTGCTGGTCTACAGTAGCATCTGTCGCACCGCACCGCGCCAACTGTCTCAGGAAGGCCTCACCTTAGTAAATGACTCACTTCAATATGCTGCCTTTCAGCGACTGCCACTTAAAAAAAAAAAAAAGACAAACCACAAAACTCCTCTTGCGGTGTGCAGCAGAGTAGAATGGCTCATATCCCTACCACCAGGGTACAGATATTTTCAGCACACATATGGTGCAGGGCGTTTAGTCTTTAACAGTTCAGTCAGGGATTTAAAAGCTTGCACTGTGTTTGACGTCTGACTATTCAGACATGTTTATTAATGTGGTTAAACCGTTATCGACGAAGGGACTGTACTTGGTAATAGCCAGGTTTCTTCTTCTTTTTTTTTCAAGTGCGTATCCATGAGGGGAAAGTCTTAGAATAAAGCAAGAAACATGTGCATTAAACATTGAAATAGGCCTTGCCGATAAACCGAAAATTTACCGAAACCAAAATTTACGAACATTTCCAACGTCATTTTGCCCATGTTGGTATATTTGGTGTTTAAAAAAAAATGAAATGTTAGTTTTGAGTGTGTGTAGGTAGCACGTCCCTTAAGACGCGGTACTGCGAGAGAGACGTGACCCCACCTCTTCCAGTCGAAACAAAAATGAAGAGAGGCGATGGAGGACAGTTCAGAAGTTGTAGCGGCTGAAAGTTGTAGAAGCGATCGACGCAAATCGTCCGTATTTAGAACCAGGGGGCAGAGTGCGTCACTCTGGACGTGAAAAGTCATTTTACACACAAACTATGTAAGTTCTTTCACGAGAATTAGGTTAGATTGGTCTTTTTTTTCATATCACTGTGGAGAAATCCCGCGTTTTCAAGTGCAATGCAGACAAAGTCACGGGTGTAATCCGCTCTGTCTCATCTCATTTCAAGTAATCTGTCCTTATCAGCTCTTTAATAAATCTTAACTAAAAGTATTTAATTTGTATTTTCTTCATTTATTTTCAGACAGTGTAGTTTTACAGTCCTTTTAAAGTGGCAATAAATAGGTCCAGGGGAGTCATAGTATCAATATAACTGCTACATCTAGTGGCCAAACATTTTTTTTGTGCAGGGGGCACAGTGGAGTAGTTATCGTCCATTTATCGGTATCGAGGTGAACTGCTCTATATACCGTGATATTGATTTGAGGCCATATCGCCCAGCCCTACATTGAGGTGTGTTAAATTCAGGAAATCTTGATTTCTGGCATTTGAGTGTTGAAGAACATTTCCAAGTATTAAAGTATTTTTCTCTTGTATAAATCTGTATCTTTGCACATGTTGTGCCAACTGTTTCATATTTCTTCCATCAAGTGATACATTTTACATTTGATTTTGCTGAATGAGGAGCTGCAACATGTTTTTAATGATCAACAAATGAGACGCTACTTGTCGTGACGCTGCTGTCGTAGGAGGACAAATGCTTGAAGCGTGTCAAACATCTCAGGCTTTGTAAATCTCATATTCTTATTATGAATCAAACAAACATGGCAACATACAGTAACAATCGACGCTTTGTTGCCCTTCAGTGCAGTTGTAGGACAGATGCAGTGCGGCGACAGTAAGATGCACTCACTTGTCTGTGCATATGTTGTTTTATTTAGATATGGTTGCTGCTCTGAAGCCGGAGTATGTTGCGCCTTTGGTCCTCTGGCTTTGTCATGAGCGATGTCAGGAAAATGGAGGATTGTTTGAGGTATGTAGGAAAAAAAAACAACACACTTTTTCGTCAGTAAGATGACTGCAGTCCCTCTCTCATACTCTCACTGTATCTCCCCTCCTCGGGTCTTTGTTGGCCGTAACATACTACTGGCATATCCAGTTTCCATGAAGACACAATATTTATTTAATATCTGTGTGTTTGCTCATCTGCTCATGTTTCTTCTCCTCTGAGGTCGCTGCTGGCTGGATTGGTAAATGTGAGTTCATTTTTTTATTTTCTTTCCCGGAGGAAATGTCTGTGTGCATGTATAATATTCATTAACCTCTGGTTCACTAGTACTGTATGCGTGTTTGTTTGTTTTTCTCTCTCTCCCATTTCACTATGCAGTGACCCCTTTTATTTGTGTGTGTCCATGTGTGCAGTGCGATGGGAGCGTACTCAAGGCCATACTGTGAGACAAAAGAACAAAGCCATGACTCCCGAGGCAGTCAGAGACCACTGGGACAAAATATGTGATTTCACTGATGCCACCAGGCCTTCGAGTACGCAAGGTCAGTGATGCAATGAGCAACCTACCATCTCACTCACTCGGTAACCTACAAGTGACATGTGCTTGCATGCTTATATATATATAAAAAAAAAAAAAAGTAAACAGGCATTGATCAAACTTATTCTCTAGTTTATGAGTTTGAAGCAATGTTCATCATTTCCAACATTGAACTAAGCCATCCCAAACAAAATACACAGTGAACCCCTTTTGTGATTTGAATATGGCTTCATATTTTCCACACTAATAATTTGTGCTTGGCTAAATGTACCGTGATGCATCTTGGATCACTCGTGGTACTTTTCTCTCCAGCTTGGACCTCACCAGTAGCTTTTAAGCTCTATGAGAGATTCAATGCAGCGGCAGAAATTTCCCCGTCGTCTCTATCGATAATGATCTGCAGTGAAGACGCGTCACTTCTGAAACCCAGGATGTCCAATGTGTAGTCCGCGTGTAGATCTTTGGTGTGGTTCAGTTCAGTTCAATTGAAGTCGAAAGGCAGAAAACAAATCAGAGTTAATTACATGGGCCGAGACTTGCTTTTCATAGGGACACGGTTCGCTTGTTTCATCCACTCCAGGGTTCGCACTTCCACAAATAGATTGCGCTAACACACTAATCGGACCAAACCTGACAATTGTGAAAACACTTTTAGGCAACTCGCATCCTTACACCCAAGTATAATGCCCCGTAGCGAGAGTTGTGCAAGTGCAGTTCAGACTGGGTGGCATGGTGGAAAGTATTTGCCAATGATCAGTGTATCATCTTGGTTGTAGCAGGCGAGGGTCTGCAGTGCAATCTCAGTGGTAAATAGGCTGCCATGTTAATGCAGTCGACATGGCAACAGTAGTACCACTGTGCGCTGACGGTAAAAAGGCTTCACTTCAGACAGTGTCAATATTTTTTGTGATTTTTTTGGATTTTTAATAATCTAACTCCTGATAACCACATGTTTGATTTGAATATGTGATGTAGTCCAGATCGTTTTAGAGAAAACCCCTGCAAAGAGTTTAAAGCCACAACTGAGTGTTCAATTTTCTTCTAAGAACCAACGGTCACCCTAAACGCTGGAAAGGAGCACAGCGTTTGAACCGATTTGAATCATTCCATAGTGATAACATATCAAACAGCCCTATGCACACAATATACTGTATGTATGCACGACCACACATGCCTCTCAGGGACACATGTTAACCTAATATGCATGTCTCTGGCTTGTGGGAAGGAGAAACCCACATACGCCCTTGACAAATTTAACCAGAAAGGTGATGGTGATAAACCAGTACACCATGTTGAAGCCTTTCTCCATTCTCTCTCTGAAATATTTTTATTCTTAAAGTCTTATGCAGAGCCCTCTGAACAAAATCATTTTTAATTATCACCACCTGCTTCGATTTGAAGCCCAGTTTATAAAAATAGTTTGATCTTGAGTATAAAATCCCACATTGTATAAAAAGTGGATGGATTGATTGCTCTTGACTTGACGCTTTAATTGTAACCAAGGACTGTTGACATGGACAAGCTCGCTGTCTCTCCCTACCACGAGGCAGAAGAAGTGCCTTCAGACTACTTTATAAATAGAACTATTTAATTTCTTTGTTTATTGAATATTTTATTCTTTCCAAGACGTCAGGCGAGGATCTCCCGCCCCCTGCCTCTACTGACTGCACGTCACTGTCGCATATAGGGTAGCCAATTAAGTGGCTGAGTGTATATAATCTACATTTGATCCCAAAAAGGTGAATTTGATGCATTTTGCTGTGACTAGTCATTTTTTTGTGAACATGGGTATTTCTTCTCGTGCCTGGAGATATGTTACTCAGACTGTTTTCACTCAGATCTTTTATAGTGGCCCGATCAGACTTTCACACTTGTTTGTCTCGTTCTTTGTTGAGTCAGAATAATTTCAGCTGCAGATTGTTGCATATCTACAGTTTGGCCTTTGGCTTTTAAGTAGGCGGATCTGCTGCTGCTCTAAGGGAAGTGTTATCCTTCGTGTTTGAATTGAAACTTTTTCGCTGGAACAGATCTCCAGCGTCTTAACAGGGGTATTTATAAATAATGCAAAAACCCCTCGTCTCCTGTGGGTTTGCTAAGTCGAGAAGCTGTAAAAGCATCATGCGAAGAAGCTCTGTGGTGAAAGTTGGGTTAAACGGGATATGGAACGTCGTCTTAAAAATCACTCAGTTCAGTTTCCTCACAGAAAGTCTTGAAGATGCTTCAAATTTGCCAGTTTAACAGCAGCAGTCAGAAGTCCTGCTCTAGGCAGTATTGTTAAAAAATGTTTTGAGAACAATAACATTTGGCAAGTACACTTTTGCACAATCTGTAGGAAAATGACTATTTTGACCTCGTCCTAATATGTATACAAATGTCCAACTCTAAGCTGCATAAACGCGAGTGCTTATCAGGTGATGTGCATTTGTGTAATGAGGCAGGGCATGTCATAAGGAGATCAACACCGACACCATGACATTGAACTATGCAGATTCTTTCAAAAGAGAGATTCGTCTGACTCTGAAAAGTCAAATGCCGCATGCTTCAAGTCACAAAGATATTGGGTCGTGATCACAGAACTTTCAAACGTTTTGTTATAAAAATTGACTTTCAGAGATTTATGGATGATCAAACGTGAAGCTGACATGAACCCATTGTCCTTCAGTTCTGGCAGACAACGAAACTGTACCTGGAGGAAATACAAGGTGTTCAGGGCTCAGTGACATGGCCAAGGAAGCATGAGATCCCACCTTCATTGAAAAAGACACAAGTGTAAAGGTCAAGACTGGGCCAAGGGATATTTGAAGACAGACTTTTCAAAGATGAGCGAGTTGGACCTTTTCACGTTGAAGGTGGCCCACAAAGCTCCCAGAACTAATGGCAGTTTTTAGAGGACGCTTTCTTCAAGCTGTTGAACTGAAAGCAGCTTGTATGATATTTATGCTGGATAATGATTTTATGTTGTTTTGTTTGCATCAGTAATTCATTTTCTTCATAATTGGCGTCAAGGGGTTAATAATTGTGCACACAGTTTATTGTTATTTCTAATCTCTGTACTAATCAGTTCCCCCAAATGTTTCAAATTATTACCCATTTTAATGGGTTAACTTTGTCCAGAAATAACAGTTTGTGGTTAACTGGTCTCTTCAAATTGACTGTAGGTGCTAGTGTGTGTTTGTAGGGGTGGATTGGCAACCTGCCTTCCCTGTTACTCAACTTGGATCCGCTCCAGTCTTCTGCGACCCTGAATTGGCTAAAATGCTATCGAAGATACTGTAAATTGGCTTGTATGCTCAAAAAAAGATTCTATGTTATGTTCTATTTAGTACAAAATTACATGTGAACAATGCATAAACCTGCTATAGGTACAGTAGTATATTCTATAAAACGCATTGATTGCTTTAACTTTAAAGTCAATTATTTTAGTGAGTCCTGCCAGTTTTCCAAAGTAATAAACTCAACCTAAAGTGAAAAGAAAAGAAAGAGTCAACCTTTGGGAATATAGACTAATCTTTTTAAGGGTTTGACAAATGCCAGTTTTAACGCGTTGATGTGTTTCATTGATAGGCTAGAAAAAGATTAGTTATTGCTTAACTTTGTGCTCAGTCACTGGTGTCATGAGCATCTTGTGAGTGGAACCACATTCGGAGATTATCCGAGCAAAGAATTGAATATTTGTAAGAGAGAGACAGAGGCACATGGTCGGTGTAGTCACCATTTAGTCACAGTACGACGGGAGCTTTCGTGTTGGTGAGAACCTTCTGCATCAACATGAACTCAGCCTTCAGCCGCACGAGTCCTATTACTATCAGCTCATCTGTATTTACAGTGAGTTTGGTACCAACAAAGAGAGAGGACCAGATGGTGTTCGAGATCAGGCGAGGCAGAGGGAAGAAGTCGCGGTGAAAACAATGATGAGCATAAACAAGTGCAGCTTGGCTCCAGCAAGGTCTCATGCAAAGAAATTGGGTGGTAAATGTTTATTATTACTTCTCATCACCTCCTTCAGCTGATCCTTCTCCTTCCTCCTTCGCTAGCTGATCTATATTCGAAGAGAGGGCGACGGTGTCAACATTAACTGTACGGGAGTGACGCTCCCACAGGGTGCTTGCCGGTCTCATTAGCATGGCTTTGTAGTGTCTCTTCATTTCTAGCTTATTACAGGGACTTGTTGCTGCCTCTGTTGAATAACTGCCTGCCACTAAGTGATGGTAATGAGTGGTCCTGGGTTTTTTTTTCTTCTATCGAATCCTGTTGCTCACTTGTCCCTGCTGTCTTCTCTGTACGTGCTTGCTGTATCTGTCGAGGCATTTGCTTCTACTGTTACCTGGGTGAATATATTTGTTGTCTATTTTTAGGCCGAGACTGAGAACACAGTCAAAACTCGGGTCTTAAGCATGTAAATAGAAGTAAACAAGAGCAGTGGTCTGTTCTTGACGCACCTGGATCTCGCACCGGCTTGTTTTGAACATGGTCATGAATCAGCACGCGTAGGATTAAAATGTGTACCACGTGTCCATATTTCCTTGGGATTTTATCAAAAAAATTTAAAGATAATATATTCTCGAGCTGTTACAGCTGGGGGAAAAAAAATACAGGTTTAACTGTCGTCATCTTGACGATTACTCATCACATTTAACCCTCGAAAGAACATCATCGGTTATATGAGACGCGGTATTTTACAGCCACAAAGAAACCTTAATGTTATAATGGCATAATTTAACATGAAGGCAATCACATTACTGGTATCAGAGCGGAGGATCATAGTTTAATCTCTGCAATAAAAATCTAACGCAAGTGCTACTTTATATGAAATCAAACCATTGATTCTTAATAACGTGGCATTTAAACAACCATTTGTGAGATTTTAAATGTAACCCTTGCACTGACTTTCATCTAAATTTTTGAATTATATGCTCAGTTTTCCCCACAAAGTCATTGAATCTGACATGAGATATTGGATATTGTTCTTTTCAATATCGAGAACTCAGTGACAACATTGTGTTTCACACTCGTGTTTGAAATGGGCTCCTGATGAACTTATGTCGGCTTTAAATTTCAGAGTGAAAATGATTGTTTTTACAGATGAAACCTGATAATTGGTCCTCTAACTCTTCACAAAAACACCAACAATAGATTTTCTTTTTATTCTTCGAGGAATGCATCTCTCTGCGCCGCGGGTGACTAATGACATCCGATTGTAGTTTTGGCTCCACTTTTCTCATCAAATGAGATGTGTGAGAATATCAGAGTGTCGAGGCGTGAAGTTAACTTGCCGAGCATCAGCAGGCTCACGCCAGCTGGCCGACACAGTCCTTAGGTTTGAACTGTATATCTCTCCGTGACCTGCAGCATCGTACATTTGAATGAAGACATAATATAATCACAGCTTCTGTTTGGATCTCTTTCTTGTGATCAGAATCTCTGCAGTCAATGGTGACTGTGCTGTCCCAAGTCGATGCAAATCCAACAGCGGCAGCAACAACCTCCGCAGCCGGAGGATCAGCCATGAATCCTGTGAGTACCGACGGCAGTTTCTCCTTTTCAAGATTACAGTGATCGCGAAATACGTCGGACCGTCGGCCATTACCGATAAAGGGAGATTAACGACGAGGGGGTGCAGGAAGTTCCTGGTGCCTGTCAGAGCAAAAAAAAATGGCACGTACTTTAGTTGTACGTGTCGTGTTGGTTTTAAAATATTCTGTCCATTTATGTTTGCATCGGGTTAAATGTAGGACTACGTTTAAATGTGTTTTAGTAAATTGTGTTCTGAATTAATGCTATGTAGTGTTGTGGAAATAGGCTGAAAGAAATCTAGATTAAAAGCTGGTTTTCTGTCAAGCTTCAGTAGTACACAATGAACACTGGCAGTTACTCGCTACAGCAGACGCTATGGTGACATGTGTATGACTTGTCAACACTTTCCTACGCATATTTTCAGTGACTTCACATCTATCTGTCCTTTTTTTTTTTTTTTTTTTTTAAATTTCCACCTGATTTCCTTACACTCAATCATTCCTCCTACACTGCCTGCAGTGGTGGCTGTAACGGTTGGCTGATGATGACTTTTGAAAGCTCGGAGCTGTAAACTCTGGCTTTTTTTGGAACGCGGTAACTCATGACTCTTTCATCCCACCACACTGTGTTTAGTCAGGGACAATAATAACCTCCCATAACGTACACGAGTACATTAATGTCTCCTGTAAATGTGAAATGGTGACACACCAAGCAAGTGTCTGCTCGGATTAGCTTTCCAAAGGCAACGTGGGAGAGATGTCGGGGCACAACGGCGCTCTGATGGCTCCCTGGATAGGTGCCCCTTCACTCTACTCCGTTCCCCACCAGCAAATCACAGAAAGTGAACTAGTTAGCAGCCCACATATGGCTGAGTTGTTTGAATAAAACATGGAGTAACAAGTAGAATTACATCACATGAAATAGTTATCCTGAGAAAAACAGCCACCAGCTTCTGCGAAGCGGCTCCAGTCGGGCTGCTTTTCCAGATATTTCTCCCTCTGTTGACCGAAACCGCGCTTATAAAATTGGGTTGTTGTTGCAAAGCAAACCCTTTGAATCACGCAGCTCGGAAAATGAAAGTTTATTGAGGGGGAGTGGATTGTTTACAGACTTCTGAAATATTACTTTATGATAATAATTGCATAGAGAAATAACACTATGCACTGCATTGATGTCTTCAGTAAGCATCATGGGGGTGTCCTGGTGGCCCATGATTACACTGCACTGTTTAATCAGCACCTTAAGCCATTATTAGAAAGATTTAAGCCACACAAATGTTCAAAACACATCCGTGTATTCAAGCTTGGTTTTAATTCGATTATTTAATTTACCTCCAGAGTTACAAGCTTGTCTTAATAAACACTATTATTTAAAACTACACATTTATACTAACATAACATTCTTGAGTCACACGTGAAAAGTGCAATAAATGAAACCCCAAATGTTTTATAGCGCAAACATGTCTAAAATAACTGCATGCTGCAGGATAAAATATGCTAGCGTGCAAATGAATAAAGCAACTCTTCCTTTTCACTTTCCTGGGAGACATTCACTCACAAGCCCCGCTTTCATGATATCATGCTTCAGTACCTACAATGTTAAATGATGTACGCTTACTGCCGGTTATCAGTGTCCTCTATGTGTGTGTGTTTGTGTGTTCCTGGACAGGAGATTTAGAGCCGAGACACACTGTAGCCTCCAGACAAACATCACCATTGTGGCCTCGGCTGACTTCACTTTGTGGCCTTTGTGTGTGTGCGTGCGTTTATGTGCACAGCCTGGATATTTGTGACACACACACACACACACACACAGTTCACTGGAGTGGTGTCCTCGTCCTTACTGTGGTATGTGGTGCATGGTATTGCTTAAGTTTTGGCACGCTCTGCTTCTGCGCTTGTATTTATGTCGTGTCGTTCACCTCTCCCAATGCAAAACTGTCCGACATGCCCGAAAAGTAATTTCTCTTCACATAGTTCAGCCGAAATGTCACAAGTAACATTATGTAGCAACGCAGATTGCACTCGTTGCATCAACACGTCTATGGAAAAATCAATGAGAGAAGGAACATGGTATCTTTAGTAAAAGCAGGCTTGACTTTCAGCTTGGTTCACCTAATAATAAATGGACAACCGAGAGAGTAGCTCCACCAAAGTCTTATTCAAACGAGAGGCATAAAGTTGCCAGCACGTTTTGTTTGTATCCATTTAATGTCAATGTGTTTGTATCGTTCGGAAATTCAGTATGTATTATAATTACGCGCAGGAATATTTGTCTTTTGAGAACAAATATTAAAAACAAGAATTGCATGACTAAGCTATCAATTATTTCACTAAAAATAACATTTTATGGCTGTAATATAATGCACAATGTAGCTTAAACTCTGTCAGGAGACCTGGGGATCCCACGCTGGGTGAAACTGAATGAAACTAGTCGTTAAACTCAAATGTTAAAACTTAGTCTAGTGTTTTTACTGCCGCATTCTTCCTGCACATATGACCGAGATGGCTTGACGAACTGAAATATCGGGGCTGTGGACTTGTCAAATGTGGAATGTGGGACTAATAACGCTTAATAACTAGCTGTTCTTCAATATTGCTGTGTTTTTGACTGTGCATGTGACAAACTCGGCTCACTATAGTGTCGTATCCAGTACTGCAATGCTCTTTTATTCCATTTTTAGATAGCTTTTCTATTTTGAAGATGATTTAAACAGTCAAGACAGGAAAGAAAAAGAGCACTGTTGTCATGCAAGAAAAATCCCACTCATCGCAAACTACATGAACAGAATCTTTTTAAGTAATTGCTAATCATGTCTCGATCGCAATTAATGCTTGCATATTAATGATGTGTGGATTTTTATGTGTGAATATGTTATTGTATATGCAATGCACACAGACACACACTGTCATCACACATTGATCTCTTTTTTGTGAACATGTTATGAGGACAATGCAAAAAAAAAAAAGAAAGTGCAACTACACATGCATCAAATACGATTTACATGAGATGTTTTTATCATTTACAATGTAAAGCAAACTGGCAGGGATGGCCATTTTTTTTGAGGAGAGATGGATAATGTATGAAGTTAAGTCATCCGCCAACACAACACCAGCAGGAAGCCCAAATATGGGCCTCATTTAGAACTCCAACTTAATTTTCATCCTCTATTTCCTCATCTCTTTACAAGTGACTAACTGCCTCCCACCTACACATTCCACCGCAGAGGTTTCGCTCCTCACATGGAGCTTTAATCTGTGGCCATATATGAGAGCATTTATTATTAAGTCCTCACCAAGTGGATGGGTTCTGAAAACACAATATTAAATGCCGTTTTAATTAAAATGGGCCACCAGAGACCCTGCTTTATGGTGATTTCCGACCATTGGTATATCGTGTGAATCACGCCGTTCTGCCGGGCAGTGTTGTTCTGAACAATATCCCGGTGCTTGTTACGATGAAAAATGAGCCACTGCAGGACGACTGCAACTGCAATGCTGCCACAGACGCGTGTTTATGTCGTACTCTGCAGGGTGTCTTTCAGTAAGTCGTTGCTTCGGTATAATGATACTAGTAAACATAAAGGAGCCCGCTGAACTGCAGTTTTCCAGGCATTTCCTGCTTTATTGGATTCATTCTTTTAATACAGCCTGATAATAGTGTAGATTGTGAGAAAGGTATGAGATTTGACTCTTTCCTTAATTGAGTCCAGCCTAAACAAGGTAACAGTAGTTGCATTCGAATACCAGTATTTCTGTGGTATTTCCGCCCCTGTGACAGAAGCACAGCAGTGAATTAAAAATTTTGTGGAGCTTCTCGAGTCTTAGATTATTGTATTTTTATGCATGTATGTGGTGAGAGTTTAACTAGTGTAGTAGCCACCGAGTACGTTTACAATGAGAACTCTCATACACAGGCGTAAGAAAGCTCGTAACCGTAAGTGTGGTAGTTTGAATCCCACTGCTGATGGGTCTTGGGGCCAACCTCCACTCACAACTGCAAGGAAAAGAAGCAATAGGCCATAAAACAGCGGGGGGGGAGGGAAGCGACCCTAAGTGGGGAACCACAACCCCCCCCCGGGTTTGGAACTCGGCTGTGAATGCAGACTGTCGCTGCCTCCTCTCGCCCTTCGCCCTTGTCATTAACACTTGATCACTGCAGCGGTCCGCCGGGGACTCAATGCCCACTTTCTGGGCGTCTCGTTAACAGAAGTGCAACCACAAATTGGACGTGGCTCAGTTCCTGGCCTCCCCACACTGGCCGCCGCTCAAGATCGGGATCCGTAGTAGTAAAATTGTGCTGATCGCTGAGAATGGGCCGGGCGGTCTGGCCCAGGAGTGCAACGGTTTGTGAACTGCTGATTCCTCCCAACTCCAGGAGATCCCACCGGTCCTCAAACTAATGACTCCTGGCAGAATCCAATGCCTGCTAACTATGAACAGAGGAAGTTTACTTTAATACTTTCTGATACAATGTTTTCATATTGCATGCATTTTATTCATTGTTTTTATGTCTTCTCACTGTTGCGTCCTTCTATACAGAACAATAAATGAAATATTAATATGACCAATACAACAATACCAATACAGTCATGTGCCAACGTGAACAATGAAATGAGCTTTGGCTCCTCCACTAATTTCTCATTTTGATAGTAGTCATGAAATCTTAATGCGAATGATCCCCTCTTTAAAAAGCAAAAGAAAAAAAACAAAAACAAAAACCTGTCAGATTGGGTGTTATTGGATCAAGACCACATTGTTCAGACGAGTAAGCGGTTTGAACACGCCAAAGGGAGTTAATAAAGTGTTTTTTAAACTGGCTCAAACTGTGAAGTTAAAAATTAATGGAGTGTAGAGATGGGCTGCTGGGTGTTGTAGTGGTTCGCACTCCTGCCTCTGTGAGAACATCCCCGATTCTTGGCTCATTGGCCTTAGCGTGAGGCGTTTGCATGGGTTTTCCTGTGCGCTTGTTTGTGTTTTCCTGTGGAATCGGGATTCCTCTGGATCTTGGGTGTCTCTTTGTGCTGGGCTGATGTCCTGATGGGCGTTTGTACCCGGGTTTTCTCCCAGTGCTGGTGATGGCTTCATCGCCAGCATAAATATGACATTGTTACTGTGGAGAACAATGATAAAGTTTATTCAATTTAGTTTTTTAGTTTAGATGCACTTGTAGACAGTTTGCATGAAAGAATAACTTTTTGAAGATATCCACTTATTAGAATTGGATGGTTAAGATATCACTATCCTCAGCAAAGTCTTTTTTATTACATTTTATGCAAAGAAAGATGGTTGTTTATTCAGCGGTGAGTACTGAAATGATCTATGAATGTTTTCTTTATTCAGATATTAACAAAATGAAACTTGCATAAGCTGTAAGCTGTGATTGAAGTCGTAAACTATTTTAAATGCAGGGTTTGTTTTTCACCCCTCAATGTGTTTTTGGGATTCTTAACAACGGGACTCATCTGTAATGTTGCACTAATAAAATGTGTTTTTAGAGTTTATAAGCGCCTGAGATTGATAGTCTGCCTGTTTGTTTGCAGGATTTTATCTATGTGGAACTAAACATCATGGTTTATTATGTGTTCTTATCTGCTTAAATTTTCCCTGTAATGCTCAGGCGCTGGCAGTGGGACAAAAAGTATCGACGTCCACGTTTTCCTTCGACCACGTGCAGTGCATCCTCTACGCTTTGGGCGTCGGCATGTCCACAAAGGACCCGGACCATCTAAGGTTTGCGTTTGTGTCTCTAAAAAAGAGGGCTCATGCGTAACTGTATTAAACGAAATATACTTGCTGCCTCATTTCTCACTCTGACCTGCTTGGAGATCAAATTGCTGGATTTTCTCCACACTGGCCTCTGCGGCCATCTGGGCCGTTATTTTTATTTTTTTTAATTTACCTTTCGTATGTAAACTATCCCCACGTGCTGCTTCACAGTTCACCAACGCTCACGTTTCCATGTAGGTTCTTATATGAAAACCATTCCGACTTCAGCTGCCTCCCCACCTTCGGGGTCATTCCCTCCCAGGCAGTCCTGATGGACGGCAGCCTGAGCTCGGTGCCTGGACTCAACATAGATCTCACTCAGGTGAGAGAACATTTCTGAACTTTCTGTCCACTTTCACGCTTGTGTTTGTACATATGTTGGTGCATATTTGTATCCGTATGGTGTATTTCCGTGTTGCACAGGAGACACACACACACACACACACACACACACACACACACACACACACACACACACACACACACACACACACACACACACACACACACACACACACACACAGAGCCCAAGCTACTGAAGCTATAAGACCTTGATTCGAATGTTCACCACATCTGGTCTTGTGTCAGGTGTTGCACGGGGAGCAGTATCTGGAGCTCCACAAGCCTCTGCCGACTTCAGGTATTTCCTCTCTGATGGAATTGCGCAGATAATTTCCCGTATACAAGCGTGGATCAATGTAGACCTTAGGCCTGTTTGAATGTAGTAGATATTCTGAGCTATGAACAGATGAGCTCTGCAGGTTTGTGCAAGCATTTTTTGTTATAATGCACCCAAAAACAGAAACTGAGATATTTGGGGATTTAACAATGGTGCAATGTGCTCAGTGAAGAATGAGAGCGGTGACTACACAAATGTTGCCCAGAATAAATATAAATGGTGCTGATGTTACACAAACAAAAATCTTCCAGATGATGATAAAGAACGTACATACCCACACACACCAGGTCAAGAGATCGGAGAAATACTCTGAAAATAAGAAATAGAAAATAAGCTGATGGCTGTTCAGCAGCCTCAGCCATGTGGGCCACGTTGCACCGGATCTCGAGCTTTATGTTCGAGTTCATGTTTGTGTTTTTCCCAGATAAATTCCAGACAGTCCACCAGAAAAGCCGAGTGGGTGAATGAACTTTGTACCGTTTGTACAGATATTTCAGAGACTCCAGTAGCCATTTGCATGTGATCTGCAGTATATTGAAAATATTTTTCAACCTACTTTGACTCTCGTTGGAAATATAAAAGGCATCGACTGACAATTGTGGGGAAAAAAAAACATTTGAATTGCAAGTGTTGTAACATGAATATATGGATTATTCACAGTCAGGGAAACATCGACAAGAAAGTATGAAGTACAGTTTAGTAGCCGTGTTGAAACTGTTTTTTTCGTTTTTCTTTTTGTTCAGGAACACTCAGGTCTGAAGCCACTGTGGCGGATGTGTTGGACAAAGGATCTGGAGCTGTTCTCCTCTTGGATGGTGAGGGTTTTTTTTAATGTTTTTTTTTTAGTCTTCAAAGTTGACGACTTCCATCATTCTCCTTCAGCGTCTGAGGTATTCATTTGTATTCATCACTTGAATGTGTCATTTTCCTGAAAGTTGCCTCTCAGTCTGAATTAATACAAGTTAATTTCCAGTCGGTGTCTGCGGGGGCTGAAGTAATGGACTGAGAACGGCTCGTATTTTCGTTTGACAATTCCATGGAGACGGATGATATTAGAAGCACTGTGATCTATAATTAATCCAACTTAAAACAAATAACATGGGACCTGAGGTTCCCCGAGCGCTCGCAGATGGGGACTTCTATGAAATTTCCTTTGGCTCTGAACCACTTCTGTGACAGTGAATATGAAGTTATTTCTGGAACGTAAGGTGGACTTACCGCACATGATCGACCTCCAGAATGTCTTCATCTTGGCCACAAGCTGAATAAGAATGAAAATGTATTGCGAATTGGATCCGACACCTGCAAAAAGTCTTCCTTTATTTGTCGTCGCGGTGACGGTTTGGGCTTCTGGGTTTCGAGCTTCGGTGTTATTCTCACTGTTGGTTGTTATTGTGATGTCGTGGACTGCACTTTGAAACACAAAGAGACATCCGCGCTCCGAGCTCATTCATAATGAAACAAAGAAGATGAATCTGCTGTATTTAAACTGGAAGGATGAACTGAATTTATTCAATAAGACGGAGCACAGTTTGAATGGACCTCACGGAAAATATGTTTATTTTCGTCTTTACAAAACTACACTTGGGAGGTGTATAAACACATCTTTCATTGCAAAACATTTATTACAAGAACAATGTGGGATCATGTGGATGAGTCATATTTGCTTCGTCTCTCGCCAAAAAAAACAAACATTTAGCAAAACAGTTTTCTTGTGGAGACTTTTAAAACAATCTGAAAATGTTATAGTGTCAGTTAGTGGTTGTCAAAGTGTTGATGTGTCGTCGCTGCAGAGAATGTGAGGGTCAGGAGAACGGCCGTCTCCCACCATAAAGTTTTCCTTTTTTTTTTTTTTTTTTTAATCTGCTGAAAATAAATACGTGAGGTGTCAACCTATCCCGAATTTCATCGAAACGCACATTTTTAGATCACAGTTGTTTGTAAGTGTAACAGAAAAAACATGAGTGGGGCTGTGCGAGGAACAATGTTTGATTGTGGGCGGCGATCATTAACTGATCCAATAGAGAGGTTTTAAAGTAAGGTTTACTTACATTGGTTTTGTTTAATGTCGAAAGTCCTTTTTCTCTTGTAAAAGAGAAAGCTTCATGTTTTCCCCCCCTCGAATTCACGAACTGAAGACATTAGAACAACCCGTTTACAATCAAATTAACCTCGTAACCTTTTGCTCTGTTTACGATGTCAAACTCCTATTTCACTCTTTAACAGAACACGACGGATCAGATCAGCATCGGATCTGTAAACTCAAGACATTTTGTCATTTAATGCAGAATATTTCCTTTCCGGGAGTTTTCCATGTACACATGCTTTTCTAGGCCGGCAGTTGGAGTTGGAGTGACGTTTAGTATGCGAGACCACACTCATGAAACGGCATTACTCTGCGAAAGCTGTGAAAAGTGTCTGTGAGGAGTCGTAGGTTTTCATTTGTGATGCTCTGCAGTGAACACCTACAGCGGAGACGAGCTGGTGTGCTTCAACCAGTTCTCGGTGTTTGTGGTGGGAGCTGGAGGCTTCGGAGGGAAGAGGAGTTCAGAAAAAGCCAAAGTAGGTTTCTTATCCGAGGCGTACTTCCAAAACCGCACAAGAGAAGGACGTCATTACCGACTGTTGTCTTACCCTCGATGTCATTTTTCAAATCAAATCCGTGTTTTTCCCTCCCTCCAGGCGACGGTGCCGCCTCCTAATCGTGCACCAGATGCTGTGGTGATTGATTCAACCACAAGAGACCAAGTGAGTGTGTTGTCTGTGGGTTTTGGTAGGGAATAAATCAGCCACGTCGATAGTGATGCGTGGATAAAAATAGGACATGTTGTTTTGTGCCTCGAGGGGTGGAATAAAAAGACTTAAGTTTTGGGACAAATGGGTGAAGGTGCGGCCAAAGTGTTGAACAAGAATGAAGAAATGCTGACTGACTGGATGATGCAGCAAAAAATGGAAAAAGGGGAATTACAAGAAAAAAGAAATGTCCCTGAAGCAATTTAAAATGACTGCAGCTGCATCACTTCAAAGACATTCTTATTTTAGGTATCTCTTCTATTGCCCTCATAATAATTTAATTCCATCCCCACATCAGTGTAAAGACGGTTCAGGGGTTTATGAATTAGATATTGAGCTAAACAATGTCTGTTCGCCCTGCGGTTCCAGGCTGCCCTGTACCGTCTGAGCGGAGACTGGAACCCGCTTCATATAGACCCCAGCTTTGCAGCCATGGGAGGTGAGGAGTCCGTCCATCCCCCACCAGCGTTGGAACTCGTTTCCCGTCGGGATGAAAAGTTTCCCCCCGGGGGAATCCGAGGTCCGCCGATGGCTTTCGATCTCACTCACACTTGAACTTCCTCTCTGGCCAGGCTTTAAGAATCCCATCCTGCACGGCCTGTGCTCCTTCGGCTTCGCGGCGAGACACGTCCTCAAGCAGTTTGCAGGAAATGACCCCTCCAGATTCAAGGCCATCAAGGTGAGCGTCGCCGGCTTATTTAAAGCTCCATGCTGGATCCAGTCGAGAGGCCCGAGAGGATTCCTCCACCTCATCACTTTTGTTTTGACAGCGATCAAGGCCTGTTGCCTCACGTCATGTGCCGATAGCGGCATTTTTCATCCTTAAATGTCTTATTTTGATTCAATTTAAAATCAAGGTAACCGTTAAGCGTTTTGAACTTGTTGATTTATTTCTCAATCCAGATACTTATGGGAATACTTCCGAAAAGAAGAAAAATGATCCTAGTCTCACTTCAAATCTCTTCTCTTGAGCTTGTTTCCTAATCGGTTTGAAAACAAACGGTTTTGTGTTCTTAAGTGCACCGACATCAGTGATCCGTCTCTCTGACTGGCTGAAGTCGCAGCAGCTCAATGCTGAACTCCTCGAGGATTTCGTCTAACCAAGGCTGAAAATGATCTTTACCACATCAGTTTTAAAAGTGCCAGACTTGTTCAAAGCTCCAGTTGCTGAAGAGATCAACAACGTAGGACTTTGTCTAAGTTTCTTAGCGTCTTTTAAAATGGCCATGGTTTATTTTTATTGACGTCACAATTGTGAGATGCACGTTTTTTTTTGTTTTTTTCCATGGCTCCTGTTTGGGATCATTTTACTGAGTGAAGCCGGTGCAGCGGAGCATCTGAGATGTCTGATCTCTGTCTCGGACGCTCCATTTCTCTGGGGCACGCCCTTAAATACCGAGTTACTTTCAAACGTCTTGCTTAATGGTATGCAATAATAATGTGGAATACATGCCTTCTTACCTTGAACTCACAGATTCACTGAGCAGATATCCAAAGCGATTTAGATCCATGGGTTCCAGCGGAGGAAATGTGGTCACGCCGCGCTCGTTTAATCTCTGTGCAGGTGCGTTTTGTGAAGCCGGTGTTGCCGGGTCAGTCGCTGCAGACTGAGATGTGGAAGGAAGGAAACCGAGTTCACCTGCAGTGCAAAGTGAGTGCTGATTACAGTCGTCATGAGAAATGAAATGGCTCCGTCTCCGTCTCCTCCGTCTCCTCCTCCTCTCTATTCCTAAATGGGTTGCGTGTTGCTGCTCGTCCCTCAGGTGAAGGAGACGGACGTCGTCGTGCTCGCCGGAGCCTACGTGGATTTACACGGCGCTGCAGACGCGCCGCCGGAAAGTCTCACTCAAGTACTTGGAGCTGAAAATACTTTACATCATCTCCGTCGACAAGATGACCTTTTTGTGATGGGTGTGTGTGTGTGTGTGTGTGTGTGTGTGCAGGGAGGCAGCCTGCAGAGCGAGCTGGTCTTCGCTGAGATCGGGCGTCGGATTGAAAGCTTGGGCTCTGAGCTGGTCAGGAAGGTGAACGCCGTGTTCGGCTGGGAGATCACCAAAGATGGCAAGACGGCGCAGTGGAGTACGTATAGAAATACAATAAAAACTGCATCGTGGTGGAAAACAAATGAACGCAATCCAGGTTCACTTTACAAGAAGACAGACATTATTGTGCCGATTCCATAAATATACACCCCCCCCCCCCCCCCCCCCCCGAATTAAACATTCATGTGAAATTCATGAGAAAAGCAAGAAAAACTGCCGCCTTTAGAGCAAAGGCAAGTTCCGGGGCGTGCAGGCAGCCGAGAGGCAGTTTACGAGATCTCACAAGGTTTAACATCTATATTTTATATACAGGAAATAATTAAATCGGTAACCTGCTGCATTGAACTTCGGGAAAACGAATGACTGGAAAAGAGGATTCATTGACAAAACCTATTGGAAAAGTTACGACGTGTTTGCATTTCAAGCGTTTGAATCCCTCTGCTGTGAGTCTCCGTCTTGTCTTGGTTTCGTTTCAGCAGCCGCAGCATCATTAGAGAACGTCAGGAGCAACTTGCGGGGTCGAATCGCGTCTTTGGAAGAACTCTGTTTCTTTAACAGCGGCTTATATTACGCATGTAAAAGAAACTAGTTGGCTTTAGGGTGTCAGTAATGTTGAAAACACAAAACATCCAGTCAAGCTGCATGTGCATTTGAAAAAAAAAAAAAAGTATAATTAAAAGTTAATAGTTGCCATTATAATGGTTATTTCTGTAAACTAAATTAATAGGTTTCATTCAATTTTCTTCAGATATTTGATTGTTAAAAAAACACATCAAATCAGACATAAAGAAATAATTGATTGTAACAGGTGAAACATTCCATTATAGTCTAGATTTCCTAGATTTCTTAGTATTTTCAGAGGCGAGCAGCCTCAAAATGAAATCAGTCATGTCGACTAATCCACCATTTGATCGCGCTGCTGTTTGTTTTATCAGACAAACGTAATCGAAGCTGCGGGAGAGTTTCACAACCTTTCTTTCATCCACCCCTTTCTTCTCGTTTGTCCTCGTCCAGCCATCGACCTGAAGAACGGGAGCGGCTCCCTGCACCGAGGACCTGGCGGCGGGAAGGCCGACGTGACCTTCGTCGCGTCGGATGAGGACTTCATGGAGGTGGTGCAGGGGAAGCTCAACCCTCAGAAGGTGAGGAAATCTCTTATCTTAAACTTTCGTAAAGCGTTCTCGTGGTGTTCCTGTACGGGGGGGGGGGAGAGAGACGGGAGAGCGTCTGAATCCCACTGTGATCGTCATGTCATGTCCTGCAGCTGTAGCTCGTCGCTGCGGTCACTCTGACACCGGCACCATTTCTCACACTGTCAGAAAATAATCTCGCACCGTCTGTGGTCACATGGCCTTCATTTTAAGAGCCTGGCTCAAAGAGATGACTACAATCTCCCGTCTGAAGCCGCCACACTCGCACAGCCTCTTCCATAACACTCAGATTGATTGGGTCTGAATGGATCTGTCATGTGACATTGTACTTAATTAACCTTTGCTTGAAAACATGTTTTTTTTGGAGGTTATTTTTTTTTTTTTTTGTGAGTTTCTTCCTGAAAACCTGCCAAAATACTTTCATTAAAAAAAAAAAAAAAAAAAAAAAAAAGCCATTTGGTCAGAATCCGGCCGCCTGGCGTACATTGTAATTAAGGCTAAAGTGCCTTGGAGGGGCCGCTCAGATGGTAACGGCTCCCCAGCTTGATCTCGTCATGTCACATAAAAGATGGGAGCCGCGATCCATCAAACCCGGCTCAGAAAGCACTCAGGCCCCGGTAATCAATCGCCGCTGCTTGTTATGTCCGCAGCATCTCATCTGTCACCGGCAGTGGCCGTCGTCGCGCCAGATTTATACGTTTCCCGCAGCGCCCGGTATTGATCCGAGGCACCGCGTGCGCTGCCGGAGATCCCTCGGGGCGGGGGGGTCTTCTCCCCGTCCCCGCCGCGATGAAAGGACCCGCGGGAGGAAGATTAGTCGGCGGAGTTGAGAAGTCCGCGGCTAACTTGTCGTCGAGGGTCACCGCGGCCCCGCCACGTCATCGATTTCAGACGAGCGGAGCCGCGCGACGCCGCCGGTAGACCGGTTCACCCGGTGAAAGGACGTCATGAATATGAATGTGCGTCCATTGTTGTGCCGCTCAGAACATCTCGGAGGGGGGGTGGGGGGGTTCATGGTCGCTTCTTGTTTCATTTGTATGAAGTGTCAGCCGCAGGCGTCTTGGCCCCGCCCTTCACTCACGGACTCAGAAAACCAGCAGCCGCAAGCCGGCGATGGAACAGAGGAACCTCGTGTTTCCTTAGGGGGGGGAACAAGAAGAAAATACTCAACTGTGTCTTTGTTGTCTTTGCTAGGCCTTTTTCTCTGGCAAGCTGAAGATCCGAGGGAACGTCATGCTGAGTCAGAAGCTGGAGGTCATCCTGAAGGACTACGCCAAGCTGTGAGCTCCTCAGCCAACCAATCGGACGTCTCCAGGAACTAATCGACCCGTCAGACCTCATCTGTCTGCTTTCCTGCTCCCGATTCCCCCGTATCGCTCTGTGTGTATGTGTATGCTTAAAACACTTTACATGCTGAGTAAATAAAACGTCTGAATGAATAAACTCTAATCTTAAGACTCCAAGAAGTCCGAGAGGAAACGGGAAGTTTTTCAGTCTTTAGCGGAACATTAATGCTGGTTATTTACAGTCCGTCCTTGCTAAACATTTACGGTTTAAACGTTAAAACAACTTTTGATTGTAATTAACTGACCAATCAGGAACGGTTTTATGTGTCCGATACTGTAATCAGCCCGGAGCAGTCATTAATAGAGATTATTCAAGTCATGAAAATAATGTTTTTGATGGATCATGAAATTTTAATATTCTTTGAAAATAAAAGTAATTCAGATAAACTGACCGGTTTTGTTTTGTTTGAAGCTCGATCCATAAGATATGGGAGCGAAGTGCCCTTTTATTGACGGACGACCTCGACCGCGAGATTGCTTTCGTACAACAGCTACATCGATACGTCTTCGTTTCTCCAGTGGATGAAAGCAGGTTCCACCTTGAACGTCTCAGCAGAACACAATTCAATCTGGAAACGTTTTGGAGTGGAGAAGTTAAGATAAGTACAGGATCCAGAGGAGTCTGATTCCAAACGTCACAGCAAATGATACGATCAAATCTCTCATTGGGTGTCGGAAAGATTCACTTCACTACTTAAATTCTCTGAATTGACTTTATTTTCTGCTGATGCCTTACTGAGTACTACTGCAGTTTAACAAACATGACATTTACATGAAAAGCATTAACTGGGAATATTAAATATAAAATAGCTTCAATAAACTATAAATGTTCTTCTGGGGTTTATTTGTCTCTTCAGGATGAACAGATTTGAAGGTGGTTCGTTTTAATGCATTAGATTCATCGTAACATACAAAGGAAATAAAAAAAGAAAAACGTACTTTGATGATACATAACTCTTTTATTACATCAGTACATGTTCTTTATATTATACACTGATTTATACAATATCTTCATTATAAAATTAGAATCATCTGATCAAATTCACATTTGCAAGATTGAGGGGAAAAACAAAACAAAAGAAAGCAGGAACTCTTGCTTTTGTGGATTTTGCTAGATGTGCTCACGCAGCAGCTCGGACCTGAACACCTCCACCAACTGAAACTGATCCAAAGTGTTTGATAAAACGTTCGCCAGTGTCTGCAGGAGCACTTCCTGTTTAGCTTTGTACAACGGTTTCATGGTTGGAAACCACTTAGATTTGTGGGGGGAGAATAAAAAACTAAACAAAAAACAACCAGTTACCCAACAATCGGACGACATCTGCCTTTTGATCGATCAGTCTAAAATCCTACACACAAATATATTTCATAAATATACCTGTTTATACACAATATTCTTCATGAAGTGGCTTTCGTCCACCTGCGGCTGATTATTTTATGCTGGGAAGCTTCGCCGATGAACCTGTGTATTTACAGAACTACAATAAACCCTGAAATCAAAGCGAACGTTTTTCTCTTTCCTTACACGAGCAGCCCGACGAGGGTCGACGGCTGCTTAGCTTAATGGATTATACTCCTCTATAGGATTCTAATCTAACTTAGATTACATCTTCTGAGCGTGTAGTGACGGCAATTGGATGAAAAGAAAAGTGAAAGCTCTTCCTACAAATGAAGAGAACAGCAGGCCTGCCGCTGAAAAGAGAAAACTACAAGGCAAAGCAAAGCGTCCGCATGGCCGGTGTGTGTGTGTGTGTGTGTGTGTGTGTGTGGTCGCTGGAATAAAACACTTTTAACAAAAGCAGATCTTCTCTTCTTCACCCCACCCCTACCGGTTTCCATTGTCATCAGCAAAGTGTCCTGCTACATGTTCAAACAGCTCCGAATAAAAAGGGCCTTGTCCAGTTAAAGCTACTTTGTGCAACGACACTTGATATTAGCGGGGGGCCGGGCGGTTACGAGAACCGAGTGTGGTTGGCAGAAGTTCAGAGGTTTAAGGACACTTAATAATATAGATATACTGGAGTAATAACACCACCGGGTTCAATCCAGGCCGGGAGAAAACAAACACTGCACTATAGAGAGAGAGGAATAATATCTGATCAGCAGACACTTTTATTGTCGGTCTGCTTCGATCTTTGTGCGTCACACTCGTTTAGCTTCACTTGTTTGTGCAAATACACACAGAGAGGTTTGGTGCGTTGAGGCAGTCCGTATGTGGAGAGTCAAATCTGTGACGAGAGTTTCAGTCTGCAGCGGAGGTCGAGGAGGAGGCCGACTCAAGCCCTGCGCTCCGTGGAGGGATTGAATTTAATAAAAGAAACTTTGAACACAGCAGGTAGAGAGGCGTGTGTGTGTGTGTGTGTGTGTGTGTGTGTGTGTTACTTTGAAGTGAACTAACAAATTTCCCCCAAACTGTCAAAGTGCCGCTCTAAACTGAAGCCATGTTTTATCATTCAGAACAATCGGAGCGACAGACGAGCGGCTTCAACGTGGAACCGACAGCCGGTAGTTTCCTTCAGTGCGGCGCCTCGTCGCTGGCGTCTTCCTCCTCCCGCAAGAATGCCGGGATGCGGCGGCGGAGGGTTGGGAGCTGTGCTTGGATGCTGCGTTGTGCTGAGCCAGTTCACCAGAGCTGGATTGATGGGGGAACTGAAGAGAAGGTGAGATGAAGGAAGAAGCTTGTAGATCCAGTCTGGCCCCCCCGCTGCCGCTCCGTCTCCAGCTTATTGTGCAAACAAAGAAGAAGAAGGAAAAAAAAAAAAAAAAAAGACGACAAGTCTGGGTTGTTGGTCCGATCCTCCCGTCGTATACCCTGTAGAGCTCCCGTTCGGCCTTCGCTCCGCAATAGTTCGATGGTTCCCGTCTATATGAAGAAGCGCACGTCGCTCTTGAGGTGGTTGTTGTTGACGCTGAAGCGGTTGGGGAGGAGCCTCATCTTCATGGTGCCGTCGGCGCCACAGGAGAAGATGTGGCCGGCCGGCCCCACCTCGAGCTGCATCACGCCGGTGCCCAGGTTCCTGAAGAGCGACTGGCGGGCGTGCTCGTTGGGGAAGGTGTAGAGCGGGCACTGCGTCGCCAGGCTCCAGATCTGTGGGTTGGAGGAGACGTCCATGTCGGGACGGAAACGTTACATCCAAGGCAAAAAACAAACATTAAACAACTAATTATCCATTTTCTGTAAAAAAAAAAAAAAAAAAATTAAAATAGGCACCAACTCCTGCTCTAGTGACTTTTGTTAAATGCTGCCATGCTATTTTTAGATTTGCTCCCGTCCAGACTGAAACATCGGCGCACGTCACATGGCTTCCCATAATTCCTTCAATATATCCTGCAACTGCCAAGGTTGTTAACCACCTTCTCTTCTACAGTTGTCTTTTATTTACTCCGTTTTCGTTTTCTCTTTATGCGTGCTGGGAATAGGCCTCCTCCCTGACCCCGTAATGTTCCTGCTCGTCCTCCTCCATCCCGAGTCACCGTCACTCAAAATGTCCGGTCGGTCCTTTACATCTCTGCTCACGTCCCAAACGGAGGTCGACTTGGCTTTAATGCCGCATGTGGATGGAAACGGGAGGAAATCAAGAGACGATCGGTCAGATTGGCCCGGGAAATTTCTCTCACTCTTCATGAATATTGACACTGGACTTGTCAACCGGTGTGCAAATCAAACATCTAACCTTGAGTTTTCTTCACCTTGCAGACATGGAGCTTTTAGATGAAATAGATGCTGCTAAAAAATTCAAAGCGTCAGTGAATTGACTCTATTTTAAAGGATCAAAGGTTTCAGGTTTGAAGTGCTGACATGCTATGACGTGTTGTTTTGAGGATTTTCAGTAATCCATACCTTTGCAACTGTCGACTAACTATTCAAAAAGGTAAATAGGTTGAATTAAATGAACGACAATCACTTGATCACATGAGCAGGTCTGCTTCTAAAGCCTCTATATTGTAGAAAGTTGTTGGCTTCTCTGGAGATTTATTTGGCCGGCAGCATCTACACGTTTGGCTCATAGACTGTTTAGAACACAGAGAAGTAAAAAAATTAAAATAAAAAAACTACCAGAAAGCAGAGACAGAGAGCTTTGGGTTCATATTCTAGTTACTCCACATTCATTGCTCTTGTTTTGATCAGTGAAGAGCCTTCAAATCAAATTCATTTTAATCCAGGCCTCTTAGGCGTACTTAAAGTCTTAAACAGGTGGAACCACATCGTTCTAATAATTCTAATAGTTCTAAGGTGCACTTGAGGTAAAGCTTTTCATCACGAACATCGTGACATGAACAAGCCTGGGATGAAGAGACAGACCGTCGCTGCTGCGTTTGGTTTCTTCACAGGATTTGCTGATAAAGAGAAAAAAATATTGAATATCAGCAACTTGCTCCTGCCGCAGATGAGCGGCGAGGATCCAGGCGAAGACGATGATTAGCTCCCAGCAACTTGCATTGTTTGATTTGTATTCCCAGCCTGGGAGCTTTATTATTTGATAAGGCATTTCAGAGACTTAAGTCTGTATATATTAGTTAATCCTACTGTCCTGTGGTCTCTCATCAAACACTTTCCAAAGCTTCGGAATGCGCAGCCCAATCATGTTCAAATTCCAGACAGCCAATATCCAATTAATGACTTCAGATGAGAAACATCACACACAGCTTTGCTGGGCTTTTTCTTCTTCTTCTTCTTCTTCTTCTTTTTTTTTGTGAAGAATCATCCTGAATTGAAAGCGGTTTGAATTTCAAGCAGACGTGCACTGCGCCGTTCCCTCTGCGCGCTCGTGACGTGACACTTCCTCCTCGCAGTGACGGCTGTGTGATCGGCGCCAACATATTCAAGTGGAGAAGATAAAATAGCCGCTGGCCGTGGAAATATATTAGCGGACGACGCCCTTCAAAAAGCTCTTCCTTTGACTTTTCCGCCGTCCCTCTGCGTTCACCTTAAACCCTGCTCGCCATCAGTCACGCCGCCGACCCGAGCAGGTGGTTAATCAGAAGTGACGTTGGGTTTCCAGCGACATTGGCGGGTCAGTCCAGTGGCTGTCCGTGTGGAGGAGAGTCACAGACGCCCTGCGGGACTCCCACGTTTCACTTTGTGTGCAGGAAATGATCAAAAGTATTTTTAGGATTACTGTTCCCCACTGAAACGCTCATAGAAAATGGATGACTTTCTAAAAAAAGGCTCGCGCCCGAAAACCTACAATTCTTTTCCCCGTCTGGCGAGCCGTCTGCTCTCCGCCTACAAAGGCTGAGAGTTATTCATGTATTCTGAAGATATCTAAGCCCCTCGCCCCACATCAGCGGCGTGCCTCTCCAAATGTCGTATTTATTCAAGGGAAATGTACTTAATGGGCCTGATGAAAGCCCGGCCAGTCACAATACCTTAATGTTGCCCTCAGCCGAGCCGCTGATGAAGCAGTCCTCGGTGGGATCCACCGCCAGCGCTTTGACCGGTGAGTCATGGGCCTGGAAGCTCTGCCGCTGGTGCCGGTGGGACAGCTCCAGGATGCCGATCCAGCCCTTCCTCCCGCCCGTGATGAGCAGCTGCTGCCGGGGCGCCATCGAAAGCACCGTGGCTCCGGTCTCATGGCAGCAGAAAGCTGAGGAGGAGGAGGAGGAATGAAAAGGAGGAAGAGGAGAGGGAGAGCAAAGTAAAACTCGGTGTCACTTAAATTCATGTTATACGTCTAATAATCAAAGGAGAGCTTCACGAGATCGTCCATAAGCGTCGAGGAGCCTGTTGGATATACTGAGGCGGTCAAACCAGTGACTTGGTGGCCATGCGGCCACACGTGAAAACGTTTTACTGGTGAATCTCAAACGCTTTGGGGTGGCAGTGAGGATGGTGCCGGATGGGAGGAGCAGGCAGAAATGATTTGTGTAAATAGTGATAAACCACGATACTTCGGCTTTAAATTTGTCTTATCTTAAAATAAATACTGGTGTATTTTGTTAACGAAATATATTCCATTTAGACAACATTTTGAAGCTGTGAATCATAAATAGTATCAATAGCAGAGAAGGTCAGTTTCATACTTTCCCAAATTGCCAAATATTGTGTTCAGTCGATATTTGGTAAAAAAAAACAAAACAAAAAAAAAAACAAGCTGAAATTGATTCTTGTATACAAACGAGGTTTAAAATGTTAAATGTTATGGGCTCAAGCAGCGTCTTACCGTGTACGAGGCTGTTTGCAGGCGTCACCAGCGTGTCCCACAGACACACGTTCCTGTGGAGCCGCAGAAGAGGAAGAAGAAGAAGAAGCACAAGGCCATTCATTCCACCACTGTAATCACCGGGCCGACTGCTGTCGGCTACAGCGGAGCGACGACTAATGAGATGTGGCATCCGGTTCAATTGGGAAGCAGGAACTCTGGAGGGAAATACTCGCTCAGAGAGCGCCGTACCTGTTGTCGGTGGAAAGACCCGCAGTGGCGATGAGAGAGGAGGAACCCACAAAGACAAAGTCGTGAGCCGTCTTGTTGTGGCACTGCAAGGTCTGGCGGAGAGAAATAAAGACGGCGGTTGGTAATAGAGACGGCGACAACAGATGACAGGGGAGATAAAAACACGGGGAGATTCAAGTGGATGAGCCGTGACGATCTTACCAGGTACGGTTTGGGAGCATTCCCACTCGTGTTGGTTTGCCAGAGACTCAAAGCTCCATCGGCGTCTACGATACCAAACTGAACACACATGCAGACGGCAGATGTCAGACTTTCCTGCAATTTTTTTTTTATTGACAGACCGTCAGCTTCTCTTCCTGTGTTTACACAAGCATGGAGAACAATAACTTCCTCCCGGTGATCTGGATTGTTCATAAATTATCCTCCAAAACGCGCCAACGCCCTTTATGAGTCCGAGCAGCGCTTACATAACTGAAATCAAGTGAGCCTGCATGTCTCATCTTATCCCGATTTTGTTCCTCCGAAGCATATTTCACTCTCCTGGCCAGAACAAGCAGATAAGATAGTGCTGGCACAGGAGAGGCACCATCTGAGAAAATTATTTGCTCGAGGCGAGTGCCTGAGTTCAGAGCAGTTGAATCACTCAGCTGAAGAACAATATGTGCTGAAGCCAAACTCCCCACTGTGGTTTGTGCCCGACTGGCAAACGCCGCGAGAGGGAGAGTGAAAATCTACTGAATTGGATCAGTATGCAGAGTGCAGAGTGGTCCCACATCAGTACAGCGTTCAACCCCCCCGACGAGAACACATATACTCAGGTGTGCATGTGACCTCCAAACCTTGTTTCCTTGGTGGTTGAATCGTATCCTGGTGACTCTGGAGTTGCCCGGACTTCTGAAGCAGATGATCTGCTGGGAGTGACCCCACTCAAACATCCTCACGCTGCCATCCTGAGCTCCCGTCAGGTCTGACAAACAGGGAACAAAACAAAACAAAACAAAAAATATATATACAGAATCTGGCAGCGGCTCAAATCTCGATCCCAGTGAGTTCCTGGGTCTCAACAGGAAGCCCTGGCACGTCCTCGCTCCCAAGATCATCCGTTTCATAATTGATTAAGGAAACCCGGTCATCTTGAAAGGGTTTGACAGCCGTTTTCACCACCTGCTGGGAATTACTCCGCCGAAACATCTTACAGCTGTTTCGCTGCTCTGCAGTTTGACCGGAAAATACAAGGTTGTAGCGAGTGCGCTCACTCAAGACTTTTCCGAAACCGCAGCAGCTCGGGGACCAGGAGAAGAAAATAGCACAGCTGAACATGAGAGAAACTTTTCGGGTGAGGTAGCCCCCCCCCCATCCCCCCGAAGGCAGGTTTTAACACAGGCTGTGACGACTGAACAGTAATTTAAAAGGAGGATTCTCCTCGGATCTACCGACAGACGCCACAGTCCTACTTACAGTATGGCAGCGTGGGATGGGAGGTCATTCTTCTCACGTTGTTTATATTTCTCTTGATCATCTGGGAAAAGAAATGTGAAAGAGAAGAGGAGTACAACTCAGAAGAGTATAAATAGGACTGCATGATGGTAAATATTAAAAAAAACAAAAACAGGTATGCAGTGATGCAATATCCAAGTTTTAAAGAATATATTCATGGTTGCCATTTCAGTCAGTTAAAATAATGATTTTGACTCTTTAGGACTTTTACAGACATATTCTAAAGGATATTCATGAATGGCTGTCAGCAATAAATTAATGTTGATAATTAACAAGTAAAATAGGCCACAGAGGATTACTCTTCTTCTCACTTAATTAAGAACGTACCCAAATATTGTATATTTCATACAGAGCAAAATAGCTGCAACATGACTGTATATTGTCGTTTACTTTTTCCTCCCATGTTGTATGTTAAATGTAGCAGAAAGCTTTCATCACTGCCATTATATCTCCTCATCCGCACAGTTGTGGTCAGACTGTGAGGCGGTTGGATGTTTCTTATGCAACTGAATCGGATCAGACCAGGTTTGATCTCCGTCCTGGTTCAGAGGAGCCTGATGTGCTAATTTGCAGGTCATTCATTATTCTGCAGATGTTTGAAACTCCCGTGTCCTTAAGACCAACCTCCTTGAACGTCTGCTGTGCTCTTTCAACAAACCCAAGTCGACTGAAGTCCAGCTTTGCTTGACTGTAATTTGACCCCAGTATCATTGTCTTGCTGCTCTGCAAGGAGTCATCACTTTGTGACATTGAGACCCAAATCACACTCAAACTGTAGGTACTGTGCGTACGAGGGAAAAGTATTTAACAGTTACTTCACCATATCTCGATTCTCATCTCCAAAATGTAAAACCTTTCCTCGTCATTATTCACCAAGTTTTGAAAACTGGAGCTCAGACTCGTTTGATTTTCCGGCTCACTGATTTGTTCTCTGGACGAAATGTCTGCGGTTAGATCACAACACCGCCACCTAGCAGGCAAGGAAGGGAAACATTTGAACTGTGAGATTTGTCTTATTATACTGAGACTCTTAATAATGTAACACATTCCGACAGTATAATTTATCATGAATGGAATAAACCCATCTATGCCTTAATATCTATCGCATTTTAATACTGTTTCAATGTACATTTAATCTGGGCCGGTTTCAAAAGTGACGAGAGACGGGAACTAAACGAATCAAATTGGGGATCTTTGAAAAGTAGACCAACACAGGCCATGGAAAAAGAAGGGAATGCAAAGTGCTCAACCACTAAAGTGCAGTCAAAGGCAGAGTTCACATCGGTACAAAGCTGAAAGCAAATTTTTTTGTTTTGACAGCTGAGCAGACAATTTCACTCCTGAACATCATTAAATGCGATGGGAAGCCGCGGGAACGCTCCTCGTTGTGTTGATAACTATTCATGCGACTTATCGCCTCATCATTTATTTAATAAACTTGATTGCCTTCTGAACCACAAGCTAATAATTAGGAGTCACACCCAAACACCGATCTCAAGGGGATTCATTAGTGAACATTTAAAGGTGTTTGATCTATTATCATGTGTGGAATAATCACTTTAAACTACTGCGGCTCGGTTGTTTTTTGCTGTCCTCTGTTATGACAGTTGGCACACAGACTCAGACATTAACAGCAAAGTCTGCCAAGTGTTTTATTTACTATTGTCACAGGATCTTTCCTGTTCCAACCTTGAGCAAACGGCTCGGAGAAGCCATAACCATGCAGAGTGGCTCTCACCATCAAGCCAGGGATCGAACCGGTTGTAATCAACAAACATGACTCATGTCGACTTGGTTCAAAGACACTGCTACAACCACACTCAAACCAGTCTCCCTCCCCGCTTCTAATGCCAAGTCTCTCTGCAAAGCAGCTTTCACACACTTTCTTACAGAATAAACGAGAGATTTAAACGCCGTCGCACAAGCTGTGGCAGCCGACAACATCTTTGGCGTTTTTGTAAGTCAATGAGGGGACTTAATGCTGGTTGTCATGTTGCTTTTGGCAAACTGGGCGCAGACAAGGATGAATTATTAATTTACGTCATTTAAACTGCTTTGAGGATTTTGGTTTGAATACAAAGGAGGGCAGAACCAGAGCAACAGACATCAAATAATTCCAGAAAAGCAGCAAGGAGCTTTCATAAACACAGAGCTTGCAGGGTGTACACACTTTACACGACGTCTGGGATTGATCAATTTCCTAATATTAGAGCAACAACTTGCACTGATCTACAATTGATGCAAATCAGCACATATTGAGTCAGCCTCAGCTTTTAGTGTCTCTTTATCTTCTTTTCATCTCTCATAAACATCTTTTAAATGAGAGAAATTGTTGAAAGCAGTTTTAAATGAATGTCTACAAATGTGAATCTGACATTGATGCAAACTTGATTTGCAGCGACAGATACTGTGGAAGTTCAATCTGATTTTAAGGTTGAATTGTGTTGTTTAATCATTTAGTACTGGTAGTAAAGTCTCAAAGACTCTTTCTTTGGTTTGTGGAGCTACAAACTTTACTCATTTAAAAGTAAAACAACCATTGTCATATTGTCTCCCTCTGTGTGCGTGACTTTCTCTTGTTCTGCCAGTGTTCTCTTATTATAGTTCTCTCTTGTTATTTTATCACTCTAATTTGCCCGCAGGTGAAAATGTATGCGTGTTTGTCCGTCTTGGACCTTGGACGTGGATGCCGTCAGGATGTGCCTGTAGTCACCTTCACCATTCACCCATTGCCAGCTGGGACTGGCTCCTGCCAGATGATAGATGAATAGCTATATGAGGAAGCAACCTTTTGTCTTTTTTTAGTGAATCCCAAAAAAAATAAAAGAAACTGAGCATACAACAGGAACAGCATCACATGATCATCATCACCGAAGCAACACAGTGCTTTTTCATAACTGGCAATTTCTGCCTGACAATTAAGCTTTCGTTTGTTGATTAAGTTAAAAAATGGAGCTATTGAACTGTAGCAATATATTTATATGCTACGTTAGAAAACCCGTGCTGTAGCAAGTCCTCGTTCTATCAATGTGTACACAAGCTGTTGCCAGTGTTTGTTGTGGAAAGCTTTGCTAATGAAGACCAAGAGGATTGGTATGATCATTGCAAGAACCTTCACTGGGTTTTGGGAATTTATTGTATCTGATTGAGAAGCTTTCAGAAAGAAGTCAGGTGTGGAACTTACCACAGCCGCCCCTCTGCCCGTCTGCATGCCTCCGAGCCACGGCACATTGATGGGGGTCCCGGGGCTGCTGTGGGTGTACGGCGTGGTACCATGGAGGGCTGCAAAGTCGTCACGCGCATGGACCACCAGGAAATCATCCCCACCGACACTACAGCCAAAAACATGAGTCACAAAGAGTTGTGCAGAAAGCTCCTCAGAAAGCCATTTATATTAAAGGGGCTTCTCACTGCAGCACGACTGACAAACAAGCTGTGAGAGCTAACTTTAGAAAGAGGAAGAACAAGGAGTCCTGCAACAGATGGTGTGGCTCCGATCTTCAAAACAAGAAGTCAGTCTGGCATTACATGAAAAGACAATTCACAAAAGTGTGTGCAAGTGTGCAGAGTTTACTTAATTTTTTTTCATACATATATGCATTCCGCACTCTTTATCATGTAAACCAATACAATTCTCCAAACATTCTCACTTACTCTTATAGTGCTTGTGACTTCTGTACAGACTTCTGCACAGTGCATTTATTTTCGAGACAGATTCTAGTCGTTTGAATTAGGGAGAGGAAGGTAAAGTTATTATTCTTAGGAGGAAATATTTTTTTGAAAAAACAAAAAGACCATATTGAGAGATTTTTCCATATTTCATGAAGGAGCTACAATATACATGCATACATCTTTTACCACACGGACACACTGTGCAGATGCTTGTATTACTCCCACAGAACCGTTCCGAAAGCAGCCATGCAGTTGCAGGTATTTGGGTGAATCGATGTTACTCTGGCTGAACTCACAGCTGGTGGTCACAAGTACATCCAGCGTATGAAAGCGTATACACAAGCACAGTGGTTTCCTACCCTTTGACTTCAGCATCATCATCATCGACCCATGTCAGAATCTGTGTGGCCAAGATGGATGACACATCCAACTCCTGAATGTCATGGGTGGAGGCCATGACTAAACAATTACGGTTTGCCTGAGAGGAAGAAGGAAAAGAAAGGAAAGAGAGAGATGGGGGAAGGAAAACCCGGTCAGTCTTGACACGTGTGTAAAATCAGAAACGTTAGAGGATCCAAGGAGCGAGACAAAGACTTCTTTAAAGTCGTGGCAACCTGTGGAGAACTTTCTCTTTTGATCATAGCGGAGGAGAAGCCGGTGCTGCTGCTTTACAGTGGATAAATAACCAGCCAAGGCTCACACAGTCTGAACCTGACCCTCTATCAAACAAGGAAAACAAACATCAAAAAGGGCAGGACTGTGCAGTAAGAGTTGTACCAGCAGCTAAAGGAATTCTATATGTATCGACTGCTTATATTATGGATTTAGTTTTTTTGTGGAGAGTTGTTACCAGGCACAGCCGGGCTAAAATTACGTTAGCATTTAGTTCTAATCACCTCAGAACAAACGTTTCAGTCTTCTTGCGAGACTGACTGTAGCCACTGCCAGCTCCTATTTTTGGCTGCACAGTTTTTCGAAGACTCACGTATGACATTCTTGATTAGAGCAGTTTAAATGGAAAATAAGTGAAGGGATGATACAGACACTGAGGTATGCAGCTTAAAAGATATTTGACATTTATCAGTCTACAATACTTCAGTGTTTACTCTGAGTACATGCAGTTTGTGTTCATATATCCATGTCCAATAGACAAAACTGTTTTAATTTGAAACTAACACACTGCCTTTCATAGTAATGGTTGAATATCATCAATAAGCAAACTGAATCAGACTCATTATATTGAAGAGGGCAGTTTTTGACGACCAGTTAAGTTGTCATCAGTTAATCCGCCTCTCTTCTCTCAGGTATTTGGTGTACTCCACTCACTTCTGTGTCGAAGTTTTTACCTTGTTGATGGCGAATGCTGTGATGATGTCAGATTCCTTATGGATGATGCGCGCTTTCCCTCCAGGGCTGCCCAGATCTGACTCAGTCTGCAAACAACAGAAAACACCAACGTTACAAATCGTCACCATGAAGACTCAAACCATTACAACATTATCAAACACTTCATGCAGACAAACAACTGCCAGAACTTCCCTTCATGTGAAGGGACTGATGACCCGACAAGATCCATGAGTAGGATTAGGAAATTCAGGAGTCAAACTGAGTCCTCTCAGAGTTTTCTTCACTTTGTGTTTTGTGTGGTTCATGAGCTGGTGTTAACCAGCAACATAAGTTACTGCTATTATGCAGAATTGGGAAGAAAAAAACCCAACAAACTCTCGAACAATGAGCACAAGTAAACACTGCTATAGAGGCCTTCAGGGATACTGACAGTGAAGTAAACAATACTGTATGTTGCTAAGAGATGGTGAAACCTATTCAAGATAAGATAAACATCATTTAAACACGAGTCTGAACTGAAGTCCTTGGTGCATTTATTCAAGAGGAAAAGACCATGTCTTTTATGTCTTTTTCTGTTACGTGGAATGACGTTAAACTCGACTCGCAGAAATCTAAATGTGGTGGTTTGCCATTTACGGCGATCACATAATCCCCATAGGACGCAGATTCACTGTGACAGCATTGGGCCCCATTAATCAGAAGCTATTCAGCTTCATAGCATGTCCACCGAGAGACTGGGTTAATTAACACTGCGCTAAATGGAGAAAGCTCTAACGTGGCAGCTTGCACAGCGAGAGCCTGAAGATTAGAAAACCTCCACGAAGCATCAGTGTACAGTGCAATTCAAAATTTATGGCTCATATTCACATGAATATTTAGACAGCTAAATGTAAGATTAATATCAAAGTGACAGGAGCATTCGCAGTTCATGGCCCTTAACGAACTTGTACTGTAATTCTGTCAAGATCCCAGTTTAATATTTGAGATTATATATGGCGAATCACATTTGCTGCTCTGCACCAGGAGGCGAAAATAAGAAACATATTGCTGCTCCCTTCACATCGCCAAACACTGGTACGATTCCTCCCTCCCGTTGGTACAGTAGTGCTGAATCTTTCATGTGGTGTCACATGCTCACAACACTGTTCACTCAGGGGTCTTGTCAAATCAAGAGTTAAACACACATTTTACAAAACACACAACAAAACCTCTGGAAAAAAAAAAAAACTACCTGAACTGCAGGTTTCAAAGATTTGAATCAAAGCAATGCTGTTGTTTTGCTTGATAATAACGTCATACTCTGTGATGATAAACTGTGATCAAACAACTTTGAAAAACTACAAACGCTTTAGCTGTTAATTGTAAACAAAAGCAATAAGGAGGAATTTTCCCAGTCGGTTCGTCCGTCAAAACCAGCTCTGTTTGTTTTCTTTTCAGATTAAAAAGGTACAGCAACAAGCTGATTTTTTTTTTAATCTCAGTATCTGTGCCAAACGGAATATTTATCCTTCAAAGTCTGAAGAAAAAGCAAAGGTTGTTAAAATCCAACCCAATCCGTGGTATTCTATCTAATTGAAAATCGTCAATTTGTCAAGCTTTGCAGAAGATACTGAATCCTGTCCCACTCCATTAAGCAGCAATTGAGCTGAAGTAGCAATACCTGATTGTTTCCTGTCTCGTCCATCCCTGAACATTTCATATTGTCAGTCTGATCCTCGACCGACTTTATATGAGCGGCGAAGTGGCACACGGGGTAGACACACACACACACACAAAACACAAAACATACAACAACAAGTGGTAAAACATGCAGACACACAGAGGCTGAATTATTGTGCTGTTAATCAAACATGGTGTAATTATATGAATTAAAATGAAATCATCATCATGCAACTTGGAGGAGGTCATAATACGCAGGAGTCTGCATGCAGAACAAAAACAACACAAGTACAACAATAAGGGATGTGAAAGCAATACTGGTGAATCTGTGGGTAAATACGTGTATACGGGAGATTTGATCACAACAAAATAGTTAGTGTTATTTTGTGAACACAATGAGCTGGCGGCACTTCCTGGAGACGTCTCATGCAGCAAGAGGACGTGGTCGAGACCACAATGTACCTGACTTGTGCCGGGTTTCTTAGTGAAGATGTTTCTGATAAAGGTCTCCTGGACTTCATCCTGCTTCACCAGGAACAGCCATAAACGTTTGACGGGCAGTGCAGAGTGGTGGCTCGTCCTGAAAACGTCAACAACAACAACAACACAATGGTCCATGAATCCCGAAATGGATCAGAAGCGTCATTTCGAGTTTGAACTGTTTGTGATGACCTGGAAACTTTACTAAATCTAAAGCTCCAGGCGAGACAAATAAAATATACACAGTTGTTTTTCCAAGAACAGTGAATCCCTGCTGTATGCACCGCACACGTCTTTTGAAATTCTGCTGGAATAAATCCGAGTGGAAATATATGTGTAGTTTACACAAAGCTTTGTACGATATATTGGAATGAATGAGCCGTACAGGATTTTTTTTATTGTGGCAATATTAAATCATCATGGAAAGAAAGATCTGCTCCACAAAACATTTTAAGGCTTTACAGGCTGATAAATGTAGAATAATTGTGTACTTTGATTCAAATGAAGTGGATTACAAAGTTGAAATTGTGGTGATGATCCTGAGTTCATTTTGGTACCTGAATGGAGTGTTGGACGGCTCAAACAGGGCTTTGTGTCTGAGCAGGGCAGGGCCGGTTGTGGCCGTTTCATCCTGGAAATGAGTGGAAATGTACTTTGAAGGAGGGCCCCCGAAGATCTCCAGCCTCTTCTGAAGCACCTGCTCCCAACGCTGCAGCGTCTTCAGCACGGTGTGACACAGTGGAGATCCCACAGGCAGATCTGTGTTCAAAGGCAAAAGCAGACGCACACAAACAAGGAGGCAATGAGGTTAACACTTATCTACATCCTGGCCGTTGCGACGTCAGAGGGCTGGTGGTGTGGGGCAGTGTTTACCTAATAGATCATATCCTGCCATGGGGTAAAAGGACTTTAGGTTGACCAACACCAGCTGGACCATAGCCAGACGCATCAAACACCAACTAGAAAGTGAGACGGCAATTACAATTCAGATTAGAGTTCTGAACAGGAACGCTAAAAGTCACCATCAAAAACATGGAAGACATCAAGCAGCGCTCGACTCGATGTGAAGCCGAGCTCAGACGCTGCACGAATGAATAAAGGTGCAAAAAAAAAAACACACGCAGAGGGTCGAACTCGGCAGACTGACGATGATGAGTCACTGGACGCAGCAACATCAAGTCGGGTCTGTGTCATTACCTGTAGGAGTTGTGGTTGGAATGTTCTTTCTGTGGAGAATTGGGGTCAAACACATCTTCATATTCATCCTCTTCATCATATTCATCTTCACTGTCTTGGCTGTCCTCTGAGTCATATTCGATTCTGTTTTCGTAGGGCGGCAGCGAAGGCTAAGATGAAAACAAACAGCAGAGAGACACTTTTAGATAAATAAAAACACCCATTGACAAAAATATTGTTTTTCTTTTAAGGCTTGGTGCTGTGAAAGTTAAATAATTCTTTATTTCACAGTACCTTAGAGTGATTTGGAGTATCTAACATAAATAACTCCAGATATGGAAAATATTCCAAATAAAAACAATTTATTCAGGACAAACTCGGTCAAGAGACATCACAGGCACAGGTTTTTCTCAGGGTGTCGGGGTTACCTTGGTGATGAAATAGTCCCAGATGCTCAGCTCTGGAGGGACAAATCGCTCTTTAAAGACAGGAGTCGCTTCCTGTTCCACAACAGGGCCTTGCCTGGGACTGGAAGGTCCCTCCCTCTCTACCCCAGACTCTTCTTTGGACCCGCCTCGTGACGAGAGGAGCTTGAATCGTCTCGACTTCTTGTCGGAGCCACTTGGGGAGGCTGCGTTGTTGATAGATACAGTTAGATGGCTCTCTCAGCTGCCATCACACACCTACGTACTTGCTAATGTTGACACCGCATACAAGAAGCAGCCTGTAAAACCTAAAATAAATACCTGAATGGCAAACAATAATTTGAAATTCTTGGGATTTTAGCAAATGGCTTCCATCTGATTTTCTCTGCCAGTCATTAGAGAGCAGCACAGACAGTGTGTGAGGTTAACAGCTGTCACATTTCAGGTTAATGACTTCACTATGGTGTACAGATGGGATTCAACTCAATTTAGCAGGACTAATTTGATTTGGGTCATGTCCAAAAAAAAAAAAAAAAAGCCACAGGCACAAACCCCCCCCCCCCCCGACAAAATCTACAATAAGCACCTGGTGGGGGTGTTCTTGTCGGACTGTTTGGTTTCGACATGACAGGCGTGCGGGCGCCTCCGCCAAACACCGTCACCCAGAGCTTGCTGTTGAGGGGGTGGGCCACGATGCGAAACAGCTCGTTGCTGGAGTGAGTGGCCAATCCGTGAACAAACAAACTGAGGAAGACGGCAGTCAGGGTCTCGCACAGCAGCACGGCTAAGCCGGGCTGGCTCTCCTCACCTGCTGAGCTCAACAGGCGGATCAGAGAGGCAATACCTGATAGGGGGGGTGGGGGGAAGCAAAAGACAGACCTCGGTCATTCAGGAAAGCAGTTAAAGATTTAACATGGAAAAATACTGTCGGACTCCAAATTATGTAATGGTACTGTGGTAACATTTTCTTTGGGTAAACAAGTTCAGAAAATGAATGCCGTCTGTTATTTCGTACTATGAAACGTAAACACACATAAAGACCCAGATGATATTACCATGACAACAACCACAGGCAAGATGAATTATTTGAACTGATCCCACATGACCAATCCCGCTGATGTAAAGTCTCTGAAGTGCAGCGACTTAATGGTTTGATTTGCAACATTCCTGCTATAAAATAACGAACATGATTAAGTCTATTATTGGTCCGATGATTACAATCTCTATTTCTGGTACTTTGAATTTAACCACTTAAAGGCCGCGCAACAAGCCACTCTGCTCTTGTTTGTGCTGCAGACTTGTGACAGAGTGTGATTATTCATTGCCGTCTGATGTGCGTTCTGTCACCGAAGCTGCCCACATAAAGTGCAAATGCACATTTCTCTGAGACGTTTGCCTGCGAGGCCTTCTGCCACACAGAATTATGGTAAAGGGAAAGATGACAGGGGCTGAGTTTCTGTTAAGAAGGCTTTCTCAGTGGAAGCCCTGAAGGCAAACTTTACCCACGTGCCAACTGCACAAGTAAAGACAACAACTCCCATGATGCCCATGCTGCTGCACAACTCACGCCGTCTTTGTTCTGGTTATGCCTGAGAGGGCCCCGTTGGGATGAAAGTGTGTGTGCACTGTTTAAACGCTATGGTGACATGGCTGTTTAACCCTTTAGCAGGTCAGTGGCATTATCTCGCAGTTTTAGCATTTATTATTGTTTCTTTCAAATAAATATTGATAAAAAGGTCAATTAAACACTACACCATGTGCATACCTTGTGCTGAATGATGACATGAGATGCATGTAGGATTTCAGGATTTTGTAAAACAATGACTGATTTTGCTGGTTTTCATTTTTCACGAAAGCATAAACGCTGTTGTTTTACACCCATTTGATGCATTTCTTTTCGCAAAAAGTACTTGCAATGAATATAAAGCTAGTCCAAGTAAAATTTGCAAATCCTTTGATTTATACTAGGGTCATTTTGCTCAAAGATGTACAGAATGAAGCTAACTTATAACATGTCACAAAAATCTATATATGCCGTGTGAAGATTAGACCCAAAAATATGAATATCTGAGATTTGTATCCATTTGAAACTGGTTTTGAGGTATGTAAATGACATGTTATTTATTTGTGAGTTTATAAAGTGACAAACATATTAAAGTAACCAAACCTTTAAACATCCATTAAGGTTTTACATGTTCAATAGCCAAGGTTTTATGTCCTATAAATGTTATGGTACTACTGTACCAAAACAGTGAGCCTTAACCAGAGCTACTTGGATTACATTATGGCCTGCCCCAAAGTGCATGACAAATACAAGCACCAGGTAAGGAATTTCTACTCATAATACAGGTGGTCGGTCGTCAAGATCACGAAGAAGAACCGTTTCTTAATTTGGCAATTGATGCTCACGAAGAATTCCCTTTCATCTTAGACTCAGTAAATTGTGGTTCCTGTATTATTGGCAGTGAATGAATGCATTTATATTAGCAAGAAAAAAGTTTCTTGCTAATAAAAAAAAAGTTCTTTAAAAATTCTTTATCAATTTATTTCATTATTGTGAAATAATGCGGCCTTGCGATCAGGGATATCTTTCAATCGGACCAATACAGTATTTGAAATGATGTTTCCATCTTCAAATGAGCTTTAAACTGAAAACCAAAGGCATAATAACTTTAAGTGGTGTCATGGAGAAGAAGATGTTCCTTTTGAATCACTGAAAAATGAGTTTGTTTCGACTTGATTTACCTGGCCACTGTGCCGGAGAAGTGTTGGGCTGAACCGACTCGTCCATGCTGACGGTGCGGAGCGGCTGCTTCTGCGAGAGCAACACGCTCTGATACACGGTGCCAGTGAAATCGTTCACGTGGCTGAGGGAGAAACGAGTCCCACAGAGTTGGTACGACAACACCAAGCAAAAACATTTACATTAAACATGAAACGCAGTGCTGAAAAGAGAAATGCTAAAATGTAGGGTAGCTGTAAATACATAATACCAAATTGTTTTTCCCACTTTAAACTTAACTTGGTCGTGAATTCTTAGCTGTTTTGCAAGGTGGTGAAAAACTGAGGTCGTCTGTCTTAACTATTCTGTTTGGTAATTGAGCTTCCTGATGAAGAAAACATCAAGCGCTTACATCAAGTGGCTTTTGGAGAAGAAAAAAAAAAAAGATGAATGTTGGGGAGAAACTTTACTTTTTATTTATTTTTTAACAGAAAATGTGGAAAGCTTAACCCTCCAGAGAGTTTATTACCTAACACTTAGTAAGAGCCTCTTTTCAGCTTCTGTGAAGTAAACCAATTAGATTTTCATCAAAAAGAATTGAAAAGGTGACGAGAACGTCATTCAGTGGAGGGAGGAGCAATCACATCCCTACAGTGATGAAGACACAATTAATATACGAGTGCAGGCAGATAATCCGACGAGCATTAAAAATATTGAGTCGATAATAGATACATAAATTACACATCTGTAATGTGATGATTGTAGGAACAAAGAGCCAAAGATTAATAAAGATATCATCTACTTGACAACTCACTTTCTGAAACCTACATCCATGAAACATCTATTAAAAAAAATAAATAAAAAATCACTCTTACACTTGCTCAGGACAGAGAAAAAAAAATAGAAGGGACATTTCATCAAACCTCAGTAGCGACACACCAGGAGAGTTTATATGGTAATTAGCATAACAAAGACGGTGCTAATTTAGAAATAGCCCAGCTAATTTAGCTAGACTCCTCTGCTTCAAACAGTGTGATAATTGTGTGCGTGTGTTGATGAGAAGATGCAACAGCAATTCCTCATTTGATCGTATCACTTAAGATTTCAATGAAGTCTGATATACCAAGGTCGGAGAAGTTGCCCTGAAAGAATGATGAATGTTTTTGCTCCTATTCAGGAAACAAAAAAAAAAGGAAAACAAAAGGAGAAAACTCCTCCTCTTCATCGAATAATTTAACTGATACAAGCAATTCTGCCCTCTGTGACGGCAGCTCTGTGGCTTAAGGTCCCAGTTTGGTGAAGCATTAGTTCAAATAATTCGGGACGTCATCAAACAATCTGGCAGAACTATGACAGGAAACCACAGAGCAGCACAGCTGTAAGTCAAATGTGTTCTTCTCAGAAAGAATCCCGTAATCACACACACACACACACACGCGCGTTTATTCATCAACCCAAAGTTTGAATCCTACCGGGTTGTTGTCAAAGTGATTGGGAGATATGCTACATGAGAGTCTTAAATAAACAATGTTAGTCCCATCTGTCAAAACCAAAAATCTGATTAAGTATTTACAATAGGAATGACAAACTGCAGCCTGCCAGCTTTCATAATTCATTCTCAACATGATCAGAACAGACAAGTGACTGTCACATTTCTGCTCTAGATACATGCAACACTTCTTTCTTTATGCCTTATGTCGTAAACACTATAGCACATTGCAAAGCCAGAAGTAAGAACAGGCCGAGATCACCTCAAAAAAGAAAATGTTCTGCCTGTTTTCTGGTGTTATATTTGTTTTTCGACTTGAACTCTATGTGTGCACTACATTTTCATTTGAAAGTAGGCTTAAGTACCAGTAGTTGTGTCCCTTCCCTATTATTTCTTATTATTCTGCTCCAATAAGCCAAAGAACCCTGACAAGCACACACACATTGGGGAAGCGGAGGACACCATTAAAATATGTTGTTACGAGTATTTTGGCTTTGATTCACAAGAAGGAAAAAGAAAAAAAATAGAAGCCTTAAATTAAATTAAACTTGACAGGTTAATAATCTGCATTAATAGAATGTGGTGGAAAATCCCCTACAATGAGCTAAAACCATTTTGAATCAGTTCATAGATTTTTTTTCTTGAATAAAAAAAAAAAAAAAAAAAGTTAGGATCCCAGGGATTTTCTTTGATTTTCAAATTGTTATATATATATATTAAAAAAAAAAGCTTAAAAAGTCATAACATGGCAGTGTACTTTGTTACCAACAAAAAAACATAGATAAATGCAACAATCACCTGTAGGTGTGTCCATCGCACAGACACTGATATATGCAGGCGGACAAGGACGCAGCCAATGTGTGCATCACGGAGATCTGGAAAAAGCATAAAACAATTTAGTTTAATGAGGGTTGTTTTTGTAGTACACAGCAGCTTTGTTCAGCTCTCCAGCATTTTTTGATTGACGGTGAAAAGCCTCACGATTTTGTTGACTCATATCAGACTCTACTGAGAAGTTAAGCCGAGGCAAAAGTCAAGCAAATATTCAACTTGCATGAATCTGTCCGATAGATAAACATTGACGTTGCATATTGTCTGCAAAATTAGCTAGAAAACGTATACGTTTAATTCAAACTGATGTATAAATGTGTGCTCACGACAGTGCAGGCTTTTGCTTGACAAACTTGTCTGTAGATGTCGTCGCTAATCGACACTGCAGAAGGTTACCTTGTCTCCTTGAATGACTCTCCCAATAAAATTAAATCAAAGCTCTTCCAGCGACATGACCATGCAGTTGAAAGACTGCCTCACCTCGTTGTTAACGAAGTCTGGGTGTGGGGGAGAGTCGAGTGCATTGATGGTTTGCAAGATGTCGTGGGTGAGATTGGTGAGGTAGACCATGGGATTGGCCACCACGGTTTTCACGCTGGCTGTACAGGCCATCAGGAGAGGGATGGAGGAGGACTGGGAGCTCAGCGTCACTGCAGACTGAGTGGAGTCATCCTGTGAGCACAAACCAGATAGGGGGCACGGCGAGATCATTACGGCAGATTTAACGCCGACACATACACCCGGAGAAAGACATATTTCAAATGTCACACTTTGAAAAACAAAACCTAAAAATGAATGCAGAAATAGTCAACTATCTTTTTTTAGAGGGTAAAAGAGAGAAAGCGTACAAAGAGAGCTGGGAACTGAAAGTTACTGCCTTGAATTGCAGAGACGCCAGCCGTTACCCGAGTTGTAATAAAGACAAGATGAGCCAACTGCTGGAAATGCCATGGATGATTTCTGCGTACGTTTTTCCAGTGCGTGCGTGAATGGCAGTTCAAGAGCAACACGTTGACAGTGTAGGGGCAACTGGTTTTGTGTGTGTTAATCAGATTCCCAAAGATGCCTCCCAGTGGATACCACAGCAGGCTCATGTTAATCACCTTTGATCAATCACGTTCACTTGTCAGTAACCTCCTTCAAAGAGGATCTACACACCGACTAAAGTCGAGACAAAGCGAGATACAGAAATTTACTCGACAACAACGAAGGAATATGACAGCCGTGGGACAAAAACTGGAAGCAACCCCCCCCCCCCCCAAATTATTTACTTTACTTAAAAATCAAAGTGGTTGACTGAAAAACACTCCCAGTGCCCATCCAGCGCGGTAACATTCAGAAGTGCTGCTCCCGTGTCAACTCAACGAGTTGTTTACCTTCTACAATTTGACTTAGCCTTAGTCAGCCCCCCTTAAATCTGTCAGCGCATTGCTGCTGAGCAGATAATAGCCAGTGCATATTGTTCTGGGACAGACGACGTGTGTGTGTGTGTGTGTGTGTGTGTGTGTGTGTGTGTGTGTGTGTGTGTGTGTGTGTGTGTGTGTGTGTGTGTGTGTGTGTGTGTGTGTGTGTGTGTGTGTGTGTGTGTGTGTGTGTGTGTGTCTTGGGAATGGGCTTGCATTAACACAAGCTATTCAAATGGCTTCATATTGGCCTCTCATGCATACATTGCTGCTCATCTGCTCACTATCCTACCGTTCAAAGAGAATGTGAGAGCAGCTAAATAACGTGGAAGCTCCACACGCCAGCACGATCTCACTTTTTTCCTTGCAGCCAACGGTTATTACATTCCAGTCTTTTCTGTTGCACAAACATTTATTCTGTCCAGGTTGCATGTGATGTTCTTATCCAAATAGAATCAATTACTATTTTAATCATTAATGTCACATTTAATTTGTTTTGACAGATATAATCAGCATCTGATAAGGTTTCAGCAATTACCAACAGATATTATAAGCAACGCTCATTTGTATCGCCATTGTCAAACAATATGTCTACTTTTCACTGCTGAAGACTGAAAATACAGTCATCATGACATACGAGGGCACGACAAGTGCTCATTGTGAGTTAAAACAATATTTGAAATCAGGGAAACACTGACGGCAAAATACTGTGGGGAAATAAAGTTGTAAAGACTTCATTCTTCATTCTCTCACTTGATAACATTTAATGATTTTGTTTACTTAAAAAAAACACTTTTACTAATATATCAAAGAAAGAAACTACAGTATTATTAAATGAAATTATTATACAGAATTATAATCAAGCATTAATCAACAAAGTGCCCAGCAATTGTTAAAACAATAAAGAAAAACCTTTAATCACAACATCATCAACTTTGTTTAGTTTTTCATAGGGGGCAGCTAAAAAGAGAAGGGTGTCATGCTCTGCTTCTCAGCATGTTTTAATTACCTGGTGGGATTCCTGAAGCAGCAGAATGAGCTCCATTCGTACCGACGCCAGGCCTCCTCCGTGAGAACCATGCAAGCTGCAGTAGCTTAAAAACATCCTCAGTAAGGGCTGATTACTCTGCAGCCAGTGTCTCCTTCTCCTCTGACCTTCGCCGTGGGGGCTCCCCGGCTGGGAAAACAGTTTGGTTTTAATAATTTCATGGAATGCTTTTATTCTGCCAAACTTACCAATTCAGCCCACGTTTAAAGAAAAATGCTTAAAAACAACCATTTGTAGGCTGGCAAACTAATTGGTATAGTTCACTAGTAATTTGAACATGCAGAGCATGATATAATACAGCAAGTTAAAAGGGTTTTTGCACCGCAAATGAAATCCAGGACAAAAATGGGAGGATAACATTTTTCCTCCCAGATAGCCTAATTGAACATTGTGCTTTCATTTAACGCTTCATTACACTAATTTCAGATTGTACTAGCTCCTGACGAATCTAAAGGCGGCCATCTTCACCCACCTGGTCCTCCTCCACCAACCCAGAAGCAGGTGCATCGCCGTGGACAGAGAGTTCTGGCAGACAGGGCTTATAGCTGCAGCAGTGCTGGAGAGCCACCACCTGGGGGAAAAGCACTGAATCTTATCTCAAAATGTATTCATCAAAAGAGTCATCTCTGAGTGGGAGTCCGAACAGCATTTTTCCCCAATCACAAGAGGAGATGAAAAAAAAAAAAAGAATAATCTTATGATGTTTGTATGCACGGACAGTGCACAGTGATGTTTAAACATGAAGGCTGCCAAGGTGTGTGGGAGTGACGCAAGTTAGGAAAGTTTTGAGTGGATGCATCTCTGCAGCTGGAATAATTTTCAAGTGCAGAGCAACGTTTGCATGCAATTAACATATTTTTGAGCCCCGGGATGCCATTTCTGTTTCTATATGACATTCAGTGTACATTTTGGTCACACAGTGGGTGAGTGTTCAACCCTGGTTTTATTCAGGGTCCATTTTGTGTGGCGTTTGAAAGTTCTCACTGTGCACACAATCTGAAGACATGCATGTTTGAATTATGATACTGAATTAGCTGAAAGTGCACACTGTACAGTGCACCTTATCCTTTAAAAAAAAAAAAAAGAAGAAAAAGATAGCTGAATTTGTACCTCTCTTTCTAACCAGTGGTAGAGCTGGTAACGTAGCTTCCCTCCATCGAGCTCGTATCCCGTGGACAGCGTCCTGAGCTCGTTGGTCATTATCTTTAAGCAGGCTGCAAACTTCAGCTGGGTCACCAAGACGTCTTCAGAAGGTGCAATGAAGTCGTTGCTGTCCTCGCCGTCCTCTGCAGTCGCCGTTTCCATGTCCTGAAGCATACTGCTGCTGTCCGCTGTTTTACCACCCATGTCATTTTTAGCAACTTCTTCTTCGTCTTCCTCTTCTTCTTCTGCATCATCACCTTCGTCTTCTTTGTCACTGTCCCACTTCAGGTCCAGGGGCTCATCAGGAAGGGTGAGGGACGGCTGGCTCCAATCAAAACTTAACACAGAGTCTGACTGACTGTTGGACAAGCTGTTCCCATCTGACTCAAAGCCATTGAGAGCCGGCTGTGACCAGTCTGGGTCCGAGGTCTGACCACTGAGCTCGGCAGTGATGCCCGTGTCCTCCTGATTGAGATGGTTGGAATGTTTGTGGACTTTGGGCATCTTGGAGAGGACTTCCAGTGCGAGCATTGGACACCCCGCGTGCAGGTGAGCATAGGCAGCCGTGAAAAACAGTCTCCTCTCATCCAGGCTAATGGAGTCGGCTCTGCGGCCCTCGGCAGTCAGGCCAACTTTGGCCTTGTCAGAAGAGCCAAAATGCCGGCGGAGGAGGAGTGGGTGGGTGCGGAGGTACGTGTAAAAGTTGAAAACCTCGGGGTTACACGTAGACACGGAACAGGAACCTGTCAAAGATACGAGTCAGAAAATTGTCTTTTGAGAGTGCTTGTAGCAAAAGAACAAAAAAAAAAGATGCCACTGTTACTTTGACCATAGCATCTAAAATGAAAAGCTGTATTAAAGGATCCGCAACCCAAACAGAGCTAGAACTAGTCTGAGTGGAGGCCTGCAATTTTGAGAGGATTTATAAATGACAAACTGAATTGTGTTGACACTTAATTGTGGAAAATGGTGGGAGCAAGATGTTCAAAAACACTTTATTGAGAAAGAATGATGGGTAAAAAGCTGAAGGATCAAGTTCAGTCCGGTTTTTTTTGTGGGTTTTTTTAAACTAAGGTTTTGAAATGTCGAACAGCCTCACAACTCGTAATGAAACTTGAGGACATGAAGGTCTGCACATCTTTCTTGTGCAACAAAAAAGGATTCGTTACTCACTTCCCTTAAGTGTTCACTTCTCCACCAGTATACTGAAAATCACAATCTTTAAAGCTCATGTCATACCGTTTATGTGGAAACGCTTCCATTTTTAAATCAAGAATGCTTCATCTAAACTAAATTCTATGTCCATTGTTCGGACCTGCCCTGTATATTTCCTCTGATTAGATGATGTTTTCTGTTCAGTGCAATGCGCAAAGCAATTACATTTAACTGAAGGGCACGAAAATGCTTGCAATGCTGTTCATAAAAACACAGGACCTGAACCCATACTGTCAAAATATGACTGCTCAAACAAAGGCAGTAAAGAATAGTAACCGCTTTTACCTGTTAAATTGCATTTGATTACTCTACATTGTGTGTGTGTGTCTCAGCGTGATTGGCCTGTGATACTTTGGTGCCCTGTCTCAGGTGTACTCAGCCTTCACACATAACCAGATGGATGGAAGTTGTATTTGACTGTGTCCATTGTATCCAAGTATTTTTCAAGAATTTTTTTATGGAATTTTATTTTCTAGTATTTAACTACCCAAAGCCAATTCTAGCTCAATTAATTTATCATAACATGAAAATTGCCCCCCACTTATTTTGTCAAAGTAATTATTTCCAACCATGAATCACATTTCATGTGTGTAAAATCACCCAAAATGTAATCACAGCGATTCGGTTGGTATTTCAGCAGGGGAAACAGCAATAACATTTCCATAATTTGAAAAAAATTATAAATGGGGAGAAATGCTTTGCAAAACCAAAAAAGGTCAGTCCTCTCTGTACACTCACTTTCTCAGTGAACCAACATGAAATCATCATCCTCAAAGTGATGTCATACTCTGGTTTGAGAACTACAATAATCCTCAAGTATATTTTGCAGTCGTATTGAAGCCCATGTTTAAATTATAATATAATAAACATGAAGTGAAGAACCGACATAATGGCAGCAGTATTTGAAATTTACAGTGTGCTCATCATAGCAACTATATTTGTGAAGCAGTAGTTTAAAATGTCTTTAAAAAAAAAACTAAACTAAAATAGCAATTAAAAACCCTGCAACAGAATTCAGGGAAATAAGCCACAAATTCAAGGTTGGTTTGGACCAAATAGTAAAAAAGGCAGAAATGGTTGAAAGAGTCTGAGAAAACTGATAAAGAGCATAATAGATCAGCACCAGCTGACGTACTGTCAGATTTGTTCTCCATGAAGCCAGAGCTGCTGCTGTTCGAGTGCATGAGCAGAGTGTCCAAAGCTCTGCTGTAGTCCTCCAGGACCCAGTGAGCCATGCTCCGCAGGAACGGGTCCGGGTGAGCCACAATCTGAAATACATACAAATTACAATGAGCCGTTTGGTTTTCTGCAAAACATCAAAATCAAATAATGGTAGATTGAATGCTAAATCTAAAAAATAGAAGTAAAAAAACAAAAAAAACAAAGCCTAAATGAAAATATGCATATTTTTTCCCCCAATGCAGGCAACAAAGAAATAAAAATCTGTGCACCTGTTTGTCATGTCCCAAAACGTGTCTCTGGAGGATCTTTTTGTAGGTGGATGACGTCTCAAACTCTGACTCATACAATCTGGAGATGACCAAGGCCAGCTGCAGGTCCTGCATTTTCTCTAAACACACCTGAGAAATAATTCAGTCGATTAGCATTTCATAAGGTTCTCTGGAACAGAGCTGAATGGGATATGACATAATAAGGAAGAATCATGTATATTGTGGATGCACAGTGATCCGGTTGAACATAATCCTCTTAAGTTACAGCTTTCATGTTTGTTGCGTCTATGAACAGGGAAAGGAAAGGGCCAAAAATACAAAAATAGAAACCTGTGCTTAAAGAAAAGAAAACTAAATGTGTGTGGATAGTTGAAGTTGTTGTGGTTGCTCCAAACTGCAAAAGGTATGAGGTGAATTTCAATGAGACCCCCTCGCAGCCAGAGAGGCTGAGCAAAGTCAATGATAGTCCTTTGCCGGGTGACACTCATTTCCATAAAATGCTCTGTTCCAGTTACTCATGCAGATGAAATAAGGTGACTCATTGCTTCAGGGGTTTTCCAAGCAAAAACAACCCTGATGAATGGAAGGTTAAACAATCGAGATGACCAGAAGCACCTCTTCTGATATTGAGTTGTACATTTTTATTTCTTCCAAGTGTGATAGATTATAGCACAGGGCATTAGGGATGAAGTAGAGTGTTCCTTTTACTTTGACAAAAGCGACATGACGCTGGTTTATGAGTGTGATGGCACATAAGTGGGAAAAAAAATACCACAAAATGTAGGAAAGACAGCACCACCCAGGGGTCAGCTATTCACATCAATAATTCTTCAGTGAACTGAACTAAAAGCTTCTGACAAAGACATTATCTATGACAATGAAGGGAATTGTTTTAATAATGAAAAGACAATAGAACTACTGTTGTAGGTCTGTTCCTCTGAATATATGTTCTCTGCTTCTTGCTAAATCATGAATCACTGCCCTTGAATTGCCTTGCAAAAAACAAAAATATGACAAAGATAGTTTGTAAATGAAAATGAGAAGCAACAGACTGCGAACAAGGTTTCTAATTTGGTGTTAGCAGGTTGGGAAGCGGCAGTGCAGTAGAAGGAACAAGTGCTTCTCCGAGATACTGCCTCGAAGTCTATTTTCCACTTGCCTCAACAGCATCCTTCAGGGAGCCGGCTAGAAGGAAAAAGGCTGCCGAGTGTTGGAAACGCTGCTTCCCCAGCAGAGAAAAGGCATTTTTCAGAGCTGCTTTCCTCCACCGGTCTTCGCTGAAGTTGTTGTGGAAGAAATCTGTCATTTTAGCATTCTTCTGAGACCTGCAGAGAATAATGTTTCCGACTCAAAACAACAATATAAATGTCACTGATCTTCAGTGATATGGCAGAAGTAAGCGTGGGGGCACATATTGTGATGACTGGAGCTACCCAGGTTCTTCAGTATTTCATATGCAAAATATGTCTGCCTACCTGTACAATCCCCAAACCACTGCCTTCTTTTTCAGCGCAAGGTAAAATATAGCTGCATCCAGAGGATCATTGTTTCTCTGAAAAGAAGCCTTGGCAACCTGACAAAAACAGAAGGGGAGAAATGCACTCAGCTAACACTACAGCTCCCTCGCCTATACGGCATTTCCCGCAGAACAAGTGGTAGCTTTTCAGAGTTGTTCGTGCTTGGTCGAAATACTGTATTTTGGAACAACCTCTGCAAACACTGAGGTTTCACAAAGGTGAGAACATTTCACACTTCTAATTGCATCATTGCTATCATATCGCGCTCACATTACACACGGTTCAGACAAATGCTTGCCGTTTTTACGTCGTCGGTGTATGATTTTACAAACAGCCAAGTGGATGATGACAAGCGGCGTCCTTAGAAGTTGCTTACCTTCTCTATACAACGGCGAAGCTTGTTGGTGCTGCGCAGCCACCAGCCCACGCCCATGGAGCGCAGCTCCGGCCAGGTGGGCTCGCCTTTCTGCAGGGCGGGCAGCATGTGCAGGAGCTCCTCCTCTGCCTCAGAGTGGAAGGCCCAGGCGTAATGACAAGTCGACAGGCCTGTGGAAAGAAATCCAGAACTCCATTGACCCACACGGTGAGATTAAAAATGATTTCACATGGGCAGTAGGACAAGACGTCATTGTCGAGGGTAAATATGAGTCTCGTAGAGGTAAACACTGCAAGCTGTGAGTTTCCTCTAACAGCGATGAGTGTTGTGCAGCTGCTTGTTGAAGAGCTCCAGGAGAGCAGTCATTGCTCAAAGGTAACTTCACTACAGTGATTAAGGAAGATGAATAGCGTTTATTTTGATCGCTTTGCTTAGTGGCACAAACATTATAGGGACTCTGTAGAGTTATTGTCCCATCAAACCAGTGGACAGTGCAGGCATCTTTGAGGGAGAATTGGAAATCACACCTCACAGAACAAGGCAGTAAAACAAGATTAGTATTAGCTTATATGAACCTGAAGGGTGCCACAATTAGTTATGATGTGACCTGTCCCATGTGTACCAATTATGAAAAATCATCAAAACACTTTGAAAACAACAACAGCAGCAGCAGCATACCTTGGCGTAGCAGCTGTACTCTGTGTGCTGGAGGCAGCGAAGTTGACAGGAAGGTATGAAGTCTGACAGCCAGCAGGAACTTCAAACCACACTCATCCAGCGTTTCTCCCCCTGCAGAGTGAATGACAGTGTGACGATATATTAAGACAGAACAAAAACCTCATGCACATTTTATAATGTTTGGACAGAGCATGGTGTTTCTGCGGTACCTTTGCTCTTGCCCTGGCTGTCCTTGAGGTCTGTGCTTGTGGTGGCGATGGTGTCAGCCAACGCCATGAGAGACATTTGCTCCATACGAGTTAATCCTGGCAGGCTGGAGTGGAGGAGGTGACTGGACAGAACCTGGGCATGTTCTGGGCCAAAGTAAGTGGGGCTGTACTGCGACAGGTCAATGATCTACAAAAAGCCAATGAGAGAGACGGTGAATAAAGTTCACATTGCAATACGAAAAACATTTTTCAACATTCCGTTGTTATTCCGGTGCTACAGAGTACTGAGTTTTAAGCTGCAACGTATGCAGCGTTGACAAAATGGATCAAACCAAACTCAAGATCTTCTGATTACAATCATTTTAAGATGTGGGTGTGAATGACATCTGACCTTGTTCCCCGTTTCCTCTTGATCACATTCAAGAGGGTCCAGGTCCACTGTGCTGGGTGTGTGAAACAGCTCATCGTAAGCATCAGTGTGGCTGGAACCATGCCCACTGTCTCCGCTCACACTGCCCACTTTATCTGCAGAGAGGCACACAACAGAGCTAAATTACACACGACAAGAATTCCGTAACAAACCCTAAGAAAAACTCTCCCCTGCAGAGGAGACGGCAGATTAAATCAAAATATCCAAGTGTTGGACACTTTTTACAGTGTACATGTTTCTGCTTTCATTCTTCTCAACAGTGTAAAAATCCCAAAAGCAAGAAGTGACGGATATTCTTCAATTGTAAGGCAGCGCAGCTAAAAAAAAAAAAAAAAAAGTAACTGCATGTCAAAGATACACAAATGTTAAAAAGGGGCCACCTTCAGTTTGAATTCAACAACATCAACCGTACCATGAGTTATTTGACGAGTCTGCGAGATGTTTTATGAGGTTACGCGGAGAATCACATACAATTCATTTTAGGTTTATGTTGTGTAAGGAAGGTATGAGATCAGCAAGGGAAATCTTTTCAAGCAGGGTGAAGATGAATGCTACAAATGATTCAAAATTATAGGAATATCACTGCTATGCTCTGGTGAAGTTTAAGAGAAATCAAGAAGCAAAAACAGCCACGAAAAACAAACAAACAAAACATCTTCTAGGTTTGTTTCCATGGTGAAGATACTTTCACATGATAACTTTTGCAAAAGTGTATTTCAACAGAATATTTGAAATATAGAAGTCATTTTTTAAAAATATTTGCAATTTATGAAAGGAAACATCCATCCTTCAGACAGTTCAGTTTATGCAGTCACTTTTTCCAGCACCTTTCTTTGGCCTACAGGTACGACCGAATCAGTACTAATGTTTTATTCAATACTGGAAGTATTTGTTCTTTCACCACATGCTGTACACCCACCAGGTTTTGGTGTATCCTCATCAGCTGCCAGAAGGGCGTACAGAGGCATGGGAGGGATGGAGCTTATCTCAGTGTAGTCGGAGCTTGAGTTCTCGGCTTTGCTGAACATCTTTCGGTCCCTGGCTGTGCTGCCTCCAGCACTGATGGTGCGAGAACGCACACGTTTCTCTGGATTGCTGGTGTTGTCTTTAAGAGGCACAATTTCTCCAGCGATGCACTTCACAAGGTGGGAGAGGATAGCCTTGGCACGATGAACCTGAACACATACGACAGTGTTACAAAATAAATACAGGGCAGGTGAAACATGCAAACACCACAAGCTTTACTACAGCTTAAGCATTTGTGTAAATAAAAAGCATTGGGTGATGAAAAAATTTAACTGGCATGTAAGTGAAAGATGTTTATTTTATTTTACTGACCTTCCCGAGGTCCATGAGCTCCAGTAACTGCACGGGGTGGTACTGGGGCAAAGTGGGAAAGAGTTGGTGAGCTGCTTCGAAAAGCCCCGAATCTTCCATTTCAAAAGGGAGGTCGTAAACCGTTCTCTTCCCACTGAGTTTCTGAGCCAGGCTCATCATTGATCTTGTTAGGAGCTTTTTTGGAGGGGCCAGCAATGAATTGGGTGCCCCGGGGCTAAGACCCTCTTCCTGACACTGTCTGACTGCGGAGATTATAGAGGAAACGCTGCTGCTGATGTCTGTGTCTTGGCCAACGGTGGCAGCGGGTTTGGTTGGTGCTGGCGGCTGCCACTGAGAGTAGACATGCATCTCACAGTCCATGCCCACAACCAGAATCCCATCTCGTACCCAGGAGAGCGAGACAGGGATCGGTAAAGACCCTTCAACGGAGGAGACCAGACTGACTGATCGAAGCAGAACCAGGCGAGATGAGCTTTGTTCTTTGCTGGCATCAGATGACAGACCCAGTTCTGGAGGCTTCCCAGAGAGGCGGCCGTACATATAAATCTTTGTCCCAATACCAATGGTCAGAACATGCGAACCATCTTCTTGAGAGACCCAGTCCAGGTGAACCAGGCTCTTACTCGTCGAACCAAGACAGTTCTCGTTGGGTATACAGAAGTCTGTGTTACTTGAGATATTTGCACATTCTGTCGTGGTGTTGCCGACCGCGTAATTAGCTATGGGATCCGGAGTGTCCAAGACTATAGTCTGCTCAAGTATCCACTGAGATCCACCGGTAGACTCGCACTGGAAGATCCCGATGTGGACCAGTGGTTCTCTGCTGTTTGCTGAGAGTACAGGGAGAGATGGGCTCGGCTGTACAGTCAGGGTCGGCATCACACGGGCGTTGGTGCTGTTGTAGAGTGCGTGTGGGGAGGATGCTGAGGTAGGAGGAGAAGTCAGCAGTCCATGAGAGTTTGCCTGAGGTGTTGAGTTCAGAGGTGTGCTCGACATCTGCCTGTAGGCAACAGCAAAACGTCCGGTGTGACAGCAGCTCACTTCTACAGGGTGACCTGACACGCTGACTGCGCTGCTATTGGGAAACCTCTCCTCCACCAGAAGAGGCCACTCCTCCCACTGGTACACCAAGTCGTCCATATTGGATGGTTCGGTTGTTACTACGTTGCACCTCCAGAAACGCACCTTTTCATCAGAACATGAAGTGGCAAGGAGGTAAGGCACCTGGCCAGCTGGCAAAGAACATGATGCACTCAAGTGACCTGGAATGAGAAACGCTATTGTTAACATAAAGCTATATTCTCATCACTTTTCTTCTCAAATGTGAAATGTTATTTAAACTGTAGTCTTATGGACAAGTTAGCGTTTCAGAAAGTCTAACTGTAACTGACGACTACTTCTTCAGAGATTTAAAAAAAACCTTCTCAGAACTTAAAACTTCTGCATTCTTGTTAAAAACAAACCTTAACCTCTTCTGTTTCTGCACACTACATTAAAAGATTTAGCCATTCACCGGAAATAAATCAATCTGTGTTTTACATCATTGGCTAAAAAGTGGACAAATGTTATAAAAATAATAACTGACATGGCAATATATACAATAGCTGTCAGTAAATCACATCTCACAACATCAGGAAACGTTCTTGTACTGTTATTGTGTGGATGTGCACCATGCTGTCTGCCCTTCACCTGCTGAGGGAGCAACACTGATGGCTTCCACTCCCGCTGGTAGAGCCAACTCTTGGCTGTAGAGCCGGTGCGTTGTGAGGCTGAGACGACAGGCGCTCCGCAGATTGGAAGTGCAGGGTTTACTCTTCTGGGTGATTGGAGAACTCAGTGTTTCAAAGATGAACTGGGAGCCATTCAGAGGGGAAGATGAGTTGGTTTCCTTCTGTATTACCGTCTCTTCTGAGAAGACACGGCCAAAAAGAGGAACTGTTAAAAGTGTTGACAACTTTGAATATAGGTAGTTTTTACATTTTTGTCCTTATTTTACAACACCCTGAACAATTAAAACAAATCCTTATGTTAATATTTTCATAGATTTTTTTTCCATTTTACAGAAAATCAAAGCATTGACACCAATACAGACAATAATTATAAAGTGCGACATAGAAAAGCAAAAGAGGAAGCACAAATGAAAAATAGACTTGACATACTGAAATAGATAAACTGTCAGTATCATAATCTCAATGTGTAATATCAACTATCTAGTACTTCTCCATCTTGTCAGATTCTTCCTCAGTATTTACCCATGGTAACAGGACGAGCAGCAAGATGGAGATGCCACATGTGGAGGAATGAGCGACCTGTTGGGGTCCGTTCCACCACCACCAGGAAAAAGCTTGCAGAGAAGGCCGACTCGCTCAAGGCTGCATGGAAACACACATCGACATGGAATATTCATGACGCAATATTTAACCTAAAAAAATACAAGTACGGTAAAGCATACAGTTACAATAGGAAAGAAATGTCTTACGCTGAGAATCAGGTGCTTCCTGAAGGCTCTCGGATTTCTCACGGCCAAGAATCAGATCCTCCTCAAACACATGCAGAAGCTGCATCTCCTTCCCTTGCTGTAAAGAAAAATTATCAAACCAACTCGTATATGGAACGCAATGCTTCATCTACCGTGCAGAACACACACGGACACAGGATGCGTTAAATGTCGGGCACAAACATTCAAATGCGCGCACACACAGACTGCCTCAGGGCATGAAACAAATGGAAGATGTGTTTGTCTTTACGTGGTCGACCAAGTGTTGCCAGAGAATGTTCCGCTCAATAGAAAGTCAGAAATTGAACAGTGAGCTTTAATGTGATTCAGACATAAAAATACAGATAAATGATATCGAAGGGGAACATTTCCAAGACAAGAGAGTTTATGTGCAGTTCTCTTGATCTTCCAATATCCTTACAAAGTCAGTAATGGCATCCAGCTCTATAATGCAGCCTGGTTTTGCTGTGGACTGCTGACTGATGATGTTGAACACCTCCCCAACATATTTCTGCAAATCAGAGTTACAAAAAATGTAAACATTTAATTAATTCAATGGTATTAAAGATAAATTCATTTAAATATCAAATGTACTCAAAATACTGAAACTGACAAGTTTGCAGTCGTTTAGTCAGTTTGCTGTATACAAAGATCACAGGAAAGTCTGAACATTTTTTGCTGTTACTCAATCGTTTCAAAATATGAAACAATGAAGGATGTGGCAGAGGTGTAACAAACTGGTTATTACACAGCAGAGAACATGATCGGAGACAGCTTTTCAGGCACTTACAGATATCTCAGGATTAGAGAGCTCACTGAGGAGTTTCTTCGCTTCAATAACAGCCTGGTAGAGCCTGAGTGACTGGCCATCACTTGCCACAAAGCAGGCGCTGGGAGAGTTGCAGTATGCACCTAGAGGGAGCAACCAAAGCGTAATGTCATCTGTGGTGATATATACAGAATACTGAAATCAATTACAAGAAAAAAATACATCAGACTGCCATAGTGATTAAGTTCAAATCAGAAACAATCAGCATTTTCTCACCTAAACAGCTGCTGGGAATGAGCGTGGGCAGCCAGGCTACATTGGCAAATGCTGATGCATGGAGAGAATTTATTCGAGCCAACTCCGAGACCCCCCCTGACAAAGAAAGTGGGCCGACGGGGTCCACTCTCCATAAAATGAGCTCGCTGTAGATAGCATTGGGATCTTGGGAAATCATTCCCAGGGACATCCGGCTGGGTCGTGACCCACGGCCCAGAGATGTGGAATGTGAGAAGCCAGAGGAGCTGGACCCTGGAGGAGCCATGATGTTGTCAGCTTCGGGCGTCCTCAAGGCATTGTGGTGGGACGTGGTGAGCAGCAGAGGGAGCAATGAGTGACAGGCCAGGTCATTGAGGTGGAAGCGGTGGCCACAGTACCGTGACTTGTGAGAGACACTGAGCACAGTGGAGAAAGCAGAGTCCTCCGCGAAGCTGACGGCCCACTGATTCAGAGAGCCGTCGGCGTGTTTGGAGATCATGAGGACGTTGAGGGTGAAAATGCTCAGTCGAAGGCTGCTGCTGGGTGCTACTTTTCCTTGACCTCCATAGCTTATTAGAGCAGATTTGTTTTGAGGCATCGCGCTCCCGGGGGGCCGCTGTCGGCCATGTTGAATAGCCAGATCAACGTTTTTGTTGCAAGCGTACATGACCACACTGTGGCTCAGAGAGATTGCATCACCAGCTGGGAAGGCGACAGGGATACGGGACACGAACGATACCTGAGAAAGAAAGAGGATCAACATCAACAAAAAAACTAACAAAACAACTCTAATTAAGATTGAGTTAATTTTTGAAAAGACTTAATAATGTAATTTTGACTAAATCAAAAGGAAACATCTGGAATGAAATAGCAAAATTGCTTAGAAATTGATCGAAGACAACAAATTTCCATTGAAAATAAAAGTAAAAAGATGAATAGAAATAGAAGCTCAAGGGGCTCCCTTCTTCATTTGACTGTTACTGTATGTCAAGAACAGGAATGTGAACCGCATATGCTCATGATGAAAGCCGTTTCTTTTCTGAACGAGCTGAAAGAGCCGGTCTTAACCTCTTTGAATGTCAATGGATCTTATGCCTCGTCTGTCCAACTGACTTACAACTCTGCAATCTCATCCAGTTCCCATTATTTTTTACTGCTAATATAAATGTACCAAGGCACTTTTGAATTTGATATGAAGCCACACATAATTAGAAAATAACTGTCTCAAAGGCTGGATAAGAGGCCATTACAGTCTCTATATCATCACAGCTGTCAAAAAGATTCACAACCTAACAAATGACAAATAGATGCTTTCCCCAGGAGATACTTATTGAAATTGTTAATACAAAATGATTGTTTGAAAAAGTGACCAGATAGCGTTCATTAACTTACAGAAGCCATACAAAACTGGTAAACGGAAACAAATGACCTCTATTAGCCATAAACATCACTGTGTGTGTGTGTGTGTGTCTGGGATCATCAAACAATTTGACTTAATGTTAACAATATATCAATATGCTCTTTAAAATACATTGACAGTGAAGTACCTGAGCCTGTCTGAACATGCCTGGCTGGTATTCGTCTAACCAGTCCACGTGCCAGACTAACAAGGAGCCATCCATGGGATGAATACTGAACAGCATGTCGGCCCCTTTATTCCACTCTTCTAACAGCACGTCCACCTGGTGCTCCATCGCTGCCAAAGGAAGCTCCACAGCATCTAGTCCCCGGGGCTCACTTGGCCTGCTATTGTTCTCTTCATCATCATCATCATCATCACCATCATCATCAAAAGTAGCCTCATATTCAGGATCTGGAAAATAATGCAAATCAAGGCAACTGAACAAAATAGGACTCGACTTCCACTGGGAGCGTCATTCCAGCCCAACATCCACACAAGTAATATGTGATTAAATATTTGCCTGCACCTTCAGTGGAGCATTCGGTCTGCTGCTCCAGACTGCCCCGAAGCTGCTGCAGGAAGACTTCCATGGCTAATGTGAAATGAAGCTCTTTGTTGTTGAGCCAGTGGACAGTGAATGGGCCTCCGGGTTCCTCGTCATCCGCAGCGTTCAGAGAGGAGATGGAGGGCAGAAGAGGAATATCTAAGAAATATAGGTGCAAAAATTGTAAAAAAAAATACGTTAATCCATGCATTGCATAAAGAAAAAGGAGAGGGAAAAAAAAACTTTTTTTTTTTCTTAACAGACAGATAAAAATGCACCTGTTGGAACACATTTTCTTTTATTCATTTAACTCAGGTCGAGGTTCTAAAACACATGAGCAAACAGACAATTCTTCAGGACCCTTAAGGCTAAAGGCCGAAACAAGATAAAAGATTTTGCCCTTGTTCAGGTCATGTTAGGTTGATCCAGAAAACCCGAGATAAACAAAATGAAACGCTCAGTTACTCGGAACAGCTCTTGCTGAGCACAAGCTCAGTGGGATGTTAAATAAACAACCTCAGGCCTTCCACAAATGAATCGTGGGTTTTTTTACATCTGAAAAGCTGAGACAACACTCTGACCTCTGACTGTTTTTTTATTCAGGCTGAACTCCCCAGCTGTGTGTTTTAGGAATAACTAAAAGATATTTTATGGTTGCCCTTTTTATGTTTTTTTGTTGTTGTTACTTTTTCTCAAATTGTTCACCAAATTTTAGGAACTTGTCTTGATGTTAATGTGAGACTGACGTTGGGGATTATTAACTGGTCCCGGAGAACAATGTGTGTGTGTGACCATGAACCAACCTGTGGCAGGGTTGATGCTGGCAGCGATGTGGAAGTGGCAGAGAGCGTTGGCGTGCGGCACGCTGCTGCTGCTCCTCTTGTGGCTGCAGTGTCGGCTTTGTTGGTGAGGCAGGTAGCCGGTCAGAGACGGCTGCGGCAGGTCCCGATAGAAGGAGGAGCGGCACGGTTCTTGAAAATTCAACTATGGGGAAAAATATTCAGGAATCAAGTTACCGAGATTACTCTTTGGTGTATGATTTAAAAAAGCCAAAAAACAAACATTGGTTGCAAAGATTCAATCTATAGTCTACAAATGCAGATTTGTAGAATATGTCCTTCAAGTGAGCATTGGGGTAACAATGCAGGTGAAATCAGCTTCAGAACAAAAAAGACAAGGCTCCAATGGTTTGGCTTCTCCTGGTTCGAGCTGAACAGGTGTTTCTTTTATTGGCTGGGAAAATAATTTAAAGCCATCGACGTTTTAACAGCCGTTAAGTTAACAGTGTAATTTGTCTGAGGGAGTGCCGAGCCAGAGGGAAACCGGCTGCACGGACGAGCAGCCGAGTGAAGAAAAGAGAGCGGTGTGTAAGAAGGGATGATTGAACTAAACCTACTTTACACAACTTAAACAGTAAATTAAGTAGTCAGTATATGTGAATGCTGAAAATAAGCTTAAACAACAGTCTAACATGATTGACAGCAACTAATTTTGAAACCTTAGGACAGAATAATTTCCTTTAAGCATTTTAGCTAGAGTATAATAGGTATCAGTAATAACTAGTGCTGTCAAAAATAATGCATTAAATTAATTAATTGATTGGAATGTTTAACTCGATAAAAAAAATGTAATGTAATTAAGGCAGTTTTGTTTACTTCTGTTTCTTTACTCCCTTCCCAGAGCAGAATGTATATGGGCAAAGCACCGTGACTACAGAGCAGCACAATACCGAGTGGAATAAAATTAAGGCAGAAAGTTTCACTTTAAAAAGTTACCTGATGGCTGATTAGAAAGTGAAAGTCATTAGCTTTACTTTGTGAAGCCGAATTTAACGACCACAGAAGTAATTCTGCAGCAAAACTTTGGCTGATCAAGACTTGCAGGAAAAATATTAATTTCTCCTCTTCGTTCATGTAATAAGTTCACAACTCTGTTTCCCTGGATAAATATCAATTACAAGCTTCAGTCTTACAAAAAGAAGAAAAAAAAGCGATTAATTAATTGCAATTAATTACAGGAAATTGTGCAATTTTTAGGGACCTCGCCAACGGGTGGGCCCTAGGCCCAGCCAACGGCAGGTCTCTTTTGGATTTCGTCGTCGCCAAAGGTGCGGGCCCTCCGAAGGAGGGCCCGCACTCCGAAGGAGGGCCCGCACTCATCCAGGCCCTCTCCTGACCCTCCCAGAGTGGGCCACTCTGACGTGGTGGCGAAATTGTATATTGTATTTCGAATGTTTATTAGGGACCTCGCCAACGGGTGGGCCCTAGGCCCAGCCAACGGCAGGTCTCTTTTGGATTTCGTCGTCGCCAAAAGTGCGGGCCCTCATCCAGGACCTCCCCTGACCCTCTCAGAGTGGCCGCGCCCCCGAAGGGGGCGCGGCCACTACCTGGTGGCGAAATTATATATTGTTTTTCGAATGTTTTTTCTTCTTATTATTATTATATATTTTTTTTTGCGCTTAGCCTCATTTTTCACCCCCTAAACACGCTCAAAAACTCACCAAATTTGGAAGTCTCGTCACGTCTGCGCTCCATTCGAGGTTTCTGTAAAAAAATCCCCAAGAAGTCCAAAAATGGCTCTCTAGCGCCACCTAGAAGATTGTAATCGCCCGCCACGGTCCGTAGGAATGTCGTAGAGAAATGTCGCGAATATGAAACTTCTTCGTCTACTCGAGCCCTACGACTCACGCGCTCTAACTTTTGGCCTAACTCCAACAGGAAGCCGGCTATTTGCCTTTCAATGTAAGGTGCTCGCCCAAAAAAGGGAAAAAAAGGCAGAAACGGAAAATTTAACTCCTCATAGGGCGAAGGTCGCATCGGTTAAATTGAGATATACAAAAATAGAGGAGATTGTTTACTACTGAACTCTAGAGGGAAATTTTCTTACCTAGTCCAGTTTAATTTTTATTAGCCGTCCAAGCTCCCCACCCCCTAATCGCCTTTTTGGCTCCTGTCATCCATTAACATGGGGAAACGGAAAATTCTCGCCGAAAATCAACGATTTAAAACTCCCCGAACTACTCTTAACTGTTTGCAAACCGTGACTCTCAGCCACAAACCGAGGGCATCGCCACGTACACGAGACCCTGCCGAACAAGAGGATGTAACATATGTGGGGAAAATTCCAAAACAAGTCCCCAGAATGACGAGTTAAAGCGACACAGTAAAATTTTTCTCGTCCGAAATCTTAACACTATAGCGGATGGAGCCAAATCTGCCGTTCCTGCCAAACAGCGCCCCCTGGTGTCCAAACTTTACCTCTGACTGCTTCCAAACCCACACAGTATTAAAGACGACAAAAATTCCTACAAAAGTATGGTACTTTTATCCACATACTCCCCCGATAAGTATAGATTAAGAGCACTTGTTCGCAAAATCTTTGAATATAATCCTCCCTGTCTCACACTCTGACGTCAGAGTGTCTGCGCTCGGTGCAGCTGTGAAATTCTCCACTGTGATTGGTCAGTGCATCACTCCATATATGGGCAGCTTCCTGTAGCTTCAGGCTCATCACTGCTGTGTGATTGACAGCCTGTCATATCCTGCAGTTTGACCTGAGAGTGACCTCAGCAGTCATTCTCAGGTCAGGTTACTCTCATGTGACCTGACCTCACTCTCATGTCTCATGTTCTCCTGTCATGAGGACATGCAAAACCTGTACGAGGTCTGGCCTGAGACATGTAATTCATGTCGGTGAGAGTTTGTGAAAAACCTTTATTGCTGGATCAATTACACCTTCGTTTACGCCGACAAAGGCCGGGCCTCCTAGGCCCGGCACTCCACCAGGTCACTCCATCGTCCCACATTGACCTCCGTAGGAGGCCTGGCCTGAGGCCATATAATTCATGTCGGTGGAAGTTTTTGAAAAACCTTTATTGTTCCATAAGTGCAGTGTCATTCACACTAGAATTGAAGTAAGACCAGATTTGGGATCGGGGCAACCTGGGGAGTACCACACTGAGATTTTCAGGTGTATCCGCTAGCTTGCGGCATAGCATGCACATTAGCATGCTAGTAAACATTGTTCGATTGAGCTGAAATTTGGTAGGTGGCCCAATGGGGGTGCTGCGGTCACAAATCACTAGCTAATTAGCTGGTTCCGACGCCGTTTTTTCAAAATAAAAGTACAAATTTTTTTTTTTTTTTTTTTTTGCTTAAATAATATTTTTTTTCATTAACCGTTCATAGCCACCCCCCCGACGGGCAATCTCGAGGTCCCGACCAATGCTGCTTGCAGCTTTAATTATTATTAGGGACCTCGCCAACGGGTGGGCCCTAGGCCCAGCCAACGGCAGGTCTCTTTTGGATTTCGTCGTCGCCAAAAGTGCGGGCCCTCCGAACCCCCTAAACACGCTCAAAAACTCACCAAATTTGGGAGACTCGTCAAAAGTGTGGCACTCCACAATCTCACGTCAAAAAATTCCCAAAAAATCCAAAAATGGCTCTCTAGCGCCACCTAGAAAATTGCAATCGCCCACCACGGTCCGTAGGAATGTCGTAGAGAAATGTCGCGAATACGAAATTTGTTCGTCTACTCGAGCCCTACGACGCACGCGCTCTAACTTTTGACCTAACTCCAACAGGAAGGCCGCTATTTGCCTTTCAATGTAAGGTGTTTGCCCAAAAAAGGGAAAAAAAGGCAGAAACGGAAAATTTAACTCCTCATAGGGCGAAGGTCGCATCGGTTAAATTGAGATATACAAAAATAGAGGAGATTGTTTACTACTGAACTCTAGAGGGAAATTTTCTTACCTAGTCCAGTTTAATTTTTATTAGCCGTCCAAGCTCCCCACCCCGAAATCGGCTCTCCCCATCCTGTCATCCGAATACATGGGGAAATGGAAAATTGTCCCCCAAAATCCACGATTTTAAACTCCCCGAACTACTCTTAACTGTTTGCAAACCGTGACTCTCAGCCACAAACCGAGGGCATCGCCACGCCCACGAGACCCTGCCGAACAAGAGGATGTAACATATGTGGGGAAAATTCCAAAACAAGTCCCCAGAATGACGAGTTAAAGCGACACAGTAACATTTTTCTCGTCCGAAATCTTAACACTATAGCGGATGGAGCCAAATCTGCCGTTCCTGCCAAACAGCGCCCCCTGGTGTCCAAAGTTTACCTCCGACTGGTTCCAAACCCACACAGTGTGAAAGAAGACAAAAATTCCTACAAAAGTATGGTAATTTTATCCACATACTCCCCCGATAAGTATAGATTAAGAGCAGTTGTTCGCAAAATCTTCTAATATAATCCTCTCTGGCTCACTCTGACGTCAGAGTGTCCGCGCTCGGCGCAGCTGTGAAATTCTCCACTGTGATTGGTCAGTGCATCACTCCATATATGGGCAGCTTCCTGTAGCTTCAGGCTCATCACTGCTGTGTGATTGACAGCCTGTCATATCCTGCAGTTTGACCTGAGAGTGACCTCACCAGTCATTCTCAGGTCAGGTTACTCTCATGTGACCTGACCTCACTCTCATGTCTCATGTTCTCCTGTCATGAGGACGTGCAAAACCTGTACGAGGTCTGGCCTGAGACATGTAATTCATGTCGGTGGAAGTTTGTGAAAAACCTTCATTGCTGCATCATTCACACCTTCGTTCACGCCGACAAAGGCCGGGCCTCCTAGGCCCGGCACTCCACCAGGTCACTCCATCGTCCCACACTGACCTTTGTACGATGGAAGTCGGTGGAAGTTTTTGAAAAAGCTTTAATGCTGCATCATTCACACCTTCGTTCACGCCGACAAAGGCCGGGCCTCCTAGGCCCGGCACTCCTCCAGGTCACTCTCATGTCCCACACTGACCTCTGTAGGAGGATTGGCCTGAGGCCATGTAATTCATGTCGGTGGAAGTTTTTGAAAAACCTTTATTGTGCCATAAGTGCTGTGTCTTTTACACTACAATTGAAGTAAGACCAGATTCAGGATCGGGGCCATCTGGGGAGTACCCAACAGACATTTTCAGGCAGCTCGGCTAGCTTGCGGCTTAGCATGCCTGCTAGCATGGTCGCAAACATTGTCTGATTGAGCCGAAATTTGGTAGGTAGCCTAATGGGGTTGCTGCGATCACAAATCACTAGCTAATTAGCTGGTTTTGACGCCGTTTTTTCAAAATAAAAGTCTTTTTTTTTTTTTTTTTTTTTTTTTACTTAAAAAATTGTCTTTTTTATTAACCGTTCATAGCCACCCCCCCGACGGGCAGTCTCGAGGTCCCGACCAATGCTGCTTGCAGCTTTAATTATTTTATTTTTTTTCACGGACTAAAACCCATATTTGACCCCCTAAACACGCTCAAAAACTCACCAAATTTGGGAGACTCGTCAAAAGTGTGGCAATCTATATTATCACGTCAACAAATTCCCAGAACGTCCAAAAATGGCTCTCTAGCGCCACCTAGACACATTTAATCGCCCGCCACGGTCCGTAGGAATGTCGTAGAGAAATGTGGCAAATACGAAACTTCTTCGTCTACTCGAGCCCTACGACTCACGCGCTCTAACTTTTGACCTAACTCCAACAGGAAGCCCACTATTTGCCTTTCAAAGTAAGGTGTTCACCCTAAAAAGGCAAAAAAAGGCCGAAACGGAAAATCTAAACCATCATAGGGCGAAGGTCGTATCGGTTAAATTGAGATATACAAAAATAGAGGAGATTGTTTACTACAAATATTTAGAGGGAATTTTTCTTACCTAGTCCAGTTTAATTTTTATTAGCCGTCCAAGCTCCCCACCCCCTAATCGCCTTTTTGGCTCCTGTCATCCATTAACATGGGGAAACCGAAAATGCTCCCCCAAAATCAACGATTTTAAACTCCCCGAACTACTCTTAACTGTTTGCAAACCGTGACTCTCAGCCACAAACCGAGGGCATCGCCACGCCCACGAGACCCTGCCGAACAAGAGGATGTAACATATGTGGGGAAAATTCCAAAACAAGTCCCCAGAATGACGAGTTAAAACGACACAGTAACATTTTTCTCGTCCGAAATCTTAACACTATAGCGGATGGAGCCAAATCTGCCGTTAGTGCCAAACAGCGCCCCCTGGTGTCCACAGTTTACCTCTGACTGCTTCCAAGCGTACACAATCTTAAAGAGGACAAAAATTCCTACAAAAGTATGGTATTTTTATCCACATACTCCCCCGATAAGTATAGATTAAGAGCAGTTGTTCGCAAAATCTTCTAATATAATCCTCTCTGGCTCACTCTGACGTCAGAGTGTCCGCGCTCGGCGCAGCTGTGAAATTCTCCACTGTGATTGGTCAGTGCATCACTCCATATATGGGCAGCTTCCTGTAGCTTCAGGCTCATCACTGCTGTGTGATTGACAGCCTGTCATATCCTGCAGTTTGACCTGAGAGTGACCTCACCAGTCATTCTCAGGTCAGGTTACTCTCATGTGACCTGACCTCACTCTCATGTCTCATGTTCTCCTGTCATGAGGACATGCAAAACCTGTACGAGGTCTGGCCTGAGACATGTAATTCATGTCGGTGAAAGTTTGTGAAAAACCTTTATTGCATCATTCACACCTTCGCACTCCACCAGGTCACTGTCATGTATCGCACTGACCTTTGTTGGAGGCCTGACCTGAGACATGTAATTCATGTCGGTGGAAGTTTGTGAAAAACCTTTATTGCATCATTCACACCTTCGCACTCCACCAGGTCACTCTCATGTCACACACTGACCTCCGTAGGAGGCCTGGCCTGAGGCCATATAATTCATGTAGGTGGAAGTTTTTGAAAAACCTTTATTGTGCCATAAGTGCTGTGTCTTTTACACTAGAATTGAAGTAAGACCAGATTCAGGATCGGGGCCATCTGGGGAGCACCCAACAGACATTTTTAGGCAGCTCGGCTAGCTTGCGGCTTAGCATGCCTGTTAGCATGCGAGGAAACTGTCTGATTGAGCCGAAATTTGGTAGGTAGCCTAATGGGGTTGCTGCGATCACAAATCACTAGCTAATTAGCTGGTTTTGACGCAGTTTTTTCAAAATAAAAGTCTTTTTTTTTTTTTTTTTTTTTTTACTTAAATAAGATATTTTTTTATTAACCGTTCATAGCCACCCCCCCGACGGGCAATCTCGAGGTCCCGACCAATGCTGCTTGCAGCTTTAATTTTTTTTTTTTATTGATTGACAGCACCAGTAATAACAAATTGCAACATCATCATTATACCTGCAAAGAGGTATGTTGATGAGAACTGAAAATAAACTTAACAATTGCATCATAATAACAAGTTAGTTAAAGTTTGGGTTTTTTTGTTTTTAATTAAAAAAATAATAACTAAGATTGTGATCTGAATCACTTTCACCCTCAAGAGGTTTTCCCAAAAAAATTTAAATAAAAGATGTCCAGAACTCTGGGCATAAAGTAATCAATTATTTTAATTGGGATCAGAGTCAATGAACTTGTCAAACTAATAAGTTTAAGCCAGGGCTCCTTCACCATTTTCATTTCATTCAGTTGTGCTTCAGAGGTATTTTTCAGAAAATATGTCTACGCCAATAAAATGACAGTAGAAAACAATTTCCAAAGGTTACATTTCAAAGTGTCCAACAAATTAAAGAAAGAAGGTTGCCACTATTATTTGACTTCAAAATGTACCTTTATCAACAAATTCCTTTCTTCTTTTTCACCAGATTCCATTGAGTTGCTGTCAATAACTCATAATCCTGCATTGTATTTTTATTTTTGGAAATGTGTCCAAAAAAATTGGGTCAATTTATATTCTCCATTTATTATATTGCCTGGTGTTATGCTATGTTCTACAAATAAATAGCACAGGAACTCGAGTGTTTGTGGATCACATCTTGTTTCTCATCGAGTCACACAATTGTGAGGATCACGCAATGAAGTCATTTGATGATCATATTGGTGGATGAGAAGGCAGCTAAATGTGGACATTGGTGATACGCTAGAAAAGTAGCAGACAGAATTGGAGCATGAGAGTGAAAGCTGTGCGAGAGGTGGAGTGAAACTCGCAAGGTAGGAGATCACTTTGAGGAATAGAATGAAGACTGGAGACTATTTATAAATGTATTTGTAAGGGGGCTTGTTTTATATATGGTCCAATATAGTGTAAATATTATATTCTCTGTACTCACTGCCATGCAGTAACCCTTCAGGGCATGTAACAGTATAGTAAAATTGTCGCTCTTGAGTTAAAGTATTTTCTATTCTATTGAATCTGAATAAGAGTCTTGCTCAGCATAGAAATCCAAGAGTACTTCAAATTGATCCATTCAGTGTATGAGATTCACAACGGCATCCAAGAAGGAGATATGAGTATGCCTAACAATGTGCAGATACGGCGTGGACCCAATATGATGCTGATGGGTCATTTTGTAAAAATAGTTCTTAAGAATCAGTTTAAAACAATTCTTTAATCATTTGTGTTGTAATCGGAATTTTGTACTATGTAGTCTAAGACGTTTGTATAGAGTTAATTATATACCACTGTGGATCACACAATACACACTATGAATGACAAAACAACCACAGCGTTGAATCAATGCCTGTATGCCCTGGATGTTGAAAGTTTTATGAAAGTGTATTACCCAGTATATACCTCACCCTGAGGTAACTGAAGGAAATGAAAACACAACATTAGAAACACATACTTCTTGCAAGGTTTGCACGGGTGTCTTCCCATTGCAGCCGCTTTTCAACGAGAGGCCAGAGCTCCGCATCGTTTCCCCATGCTGGCTGGAAACGTGGTTGTTATGGTGACCAGAGAGGAGGCTGTCACCTGGCAACAGCGTCTCTGCCCAGAGTCGACACACGCTGTCCTTACAGCAGGTGAGCAGAACATTACACACTGCACCTCTGTTAGGAGAAAGGAGATGGGAGAAGACCAAAGCGTGAGGTTTATTCTGACAACTGGTGATGGGAAGTGATAGTAACACTCAGCAGCAGATTACAGAAAACAGCATGTGGAGAAATACATTAAATTGCAGGCAAAAAGTGTAGTTCCGGGAACAGTGATAAGGAAACAACTGCATTTAATCTTACCCTGAGTGAAGACTATAATCACAGCAGATGTATTTACTTGTAAAATTGTAGTATTGACACAGAACAGGTTGGGGGGAGAAAAAAAAAAACAACTACAGAAAATGCGGTTTGACTTTTCATTTAGACAAACAAATCCAACAAAATATTTACTTAACAATGTAAAGCCTTTGGAGGAAATCCGTCTCTGCGGTACACCATCCCATTGCTTCAATAACAATTATTTTGATAGACAGAATGAGTATAGGTGTGGTCTTTAGCAATTTATCAATCATCGTCATATAAAACTCAACATACCAAAACGGTGGTATTAAAAACAAATGCATTACATACTTATAGGCAACACTGCTCAACTGTACTAAAACAGCAGTAAAGTACTATATATAATCACTGGACGTTTGACTGTCGTATTCTTATTTCTGTGTGCAACTGCATGGGCTCAGACCAAAAGGAATGCGGCTGAAGCCGAAATAGAGCAGCAGAAAGGCAGTCTGGGTCAATACCGTGGCATGTATTTGCTGGTCTTCCTCCAGGAGAAGCCAGTAACAGAGCGGGGATGGGCCAGGTAGACAAAAGAGAAGGTGAGCTCTCCCTGTACACGCTCGGTGGGTTCTGGAGGTGTGAAGAGTCTGGAAACACCCGACTTCCACTTACTGGTACTGTACCACACCTTCACCAGGCAGTCATCCTGGAAAGAGGAGAAACAAGCGGGGATTAAAACTAATGCCGTGACAGATGAGCTTTCTTCCTTTATTCTTAACATCGTCGCTGCTGTTTGCACATTGATGTAGAGGTTAGCAGTTTAGACATTTCTGTGCTTGTTCACATGTTCTGCCTGTGCATGCGCACAAATAAAAGCCCCATGCAAGTGAGGTAATTTGGTGAACCTAAAAATCTGACCGTCTTTCTACGTCTGTCCTGTAATCGATGTCCTGTTGGGGATTTAATTTGCTTTAATCTTTTGTCAGCCAGGATCAGCTTCAGCACCACATAACTGGATAGTGGTCCAGAATATGAGCGCATTGTCACCACTATCACCATCATCACTAAAATAAACATCAATATCAGCCTCATCATGATCAATACCTCCACCGACACACCCCTTACCTGCCCGGCAGTAGCAAAGAACTCCCCATCAGGGGAGAACTTCATTAAGTTGATCGGAGAGGCGGTCCTATTAACAAGAACACAAAATGACATCAGCAGCACTATTCAATACTGGTTTATATTGAAATATTAAAATACATCCAGCAAGAATGACAGCTGAAGGCTACATGGAGAGGCTTCAAATTAATAACAAAAAAAAAAAAAACCCCAATGAAGTTGTTTTGCATTGTTGTCATAACAAAAACTGTCAGCACAAAAGATTTTAGTGAATTAACTGTTGATGTAAATAATTTAGCTCGGGATTATTTTTTGGAGGGAGCAACAATTCTGTCAAAACAATATCCACGTTTTTAAAGGAACGAAACAATGAAGCTTCAGTCGCAGTAGAGGTTAAGATGGAACATTTCTTTGTTCTTACTTGCTCTGCCAGATGCACCTCCAGGCTGAGCGAGAATCTCTTATGGTCATATCTTTCTGGTTTCCCCGTTCTGCAGACTCATCTTGTACTCCTTCGGCATTACACCATAGTTGAAGGCTGCCCGAGCCTGTCAAGAGAGTGCAGCCTGGATACCAAAAAAACCAACAACAAACCCATTAGTCAGTCCTCCATCAACTATAAAAGATAAAAAAGAACAACAAAAAAAGAATTCACATATAACAAAGAGTATATTCATTGCCGATGCAGTGCGATAAAAAGACGTCACACACAGAGAGATCTGCATCAGTGTACCTGTTGGATGCCAGGCCAGGTTCCGTACCATAGACTGCAATACGAATTGACCGGTTTTCTGCCACTGACAGTTCAGTTTCTGAACAAGATGGAGAGAAAACAATTATAGGAAGACACAGTCAAAGAAAATAAGTCTCCAACATTTTTTTTTCCTGTCTCACATGTTTGTAAGTACTTGAACTGCTAGAACTGCACAACCAGACCAAACAGTGAGGCTGCATTCATGTGAGACACATGTGACCAGACCTCCCAGACAGTAGCAGCAGGAAACCACTGCAGTGAAAGAGGTCCCCAATTGCTTTTAAGATGGCGTCAGTCCTCTCCGTTTTATGACTATTTGGCTTCTCTCGTGATGGAAGTCTGTTCGACACACTGTCAATGGCCGACTGTAAAACAGGATTCACGACAAGGACTGCAAAACTTAAAATTAATTGAACCAAATTCCAGTGAGAACCTCTGTGTGTTTGAAATGTTTGCTCTTTCCTTGTAACCTTTGCAGCAGCAAACTATTCTCATGGGTCTTGGAGAAACAATATGCTTCTGTTTCAATTGTCAGAAAGGCTTCAACAAAAAAGAAAAAAAGTTTTGTTTTGCCGGGGAAATGTGAATATATGCATGACCAGACTGTGACTGGAAGATAATGGAGGCTACTCACAGTCAACGATGTGTCTTTTTGATCTGGATGCTGAACAGGCTCAAAGACGCACACAATGCTTCCATAGGAAGCTGCAATCTGAAAAAGGGGAAAACACGACACATTGAGACATTAAAAAGGCACCACTTAAACTTTATAGCAGCTAAAGTATATTTTAACACAAAACTGATTTTTTAAATTTTTTTTAAATTTTGCATATCTGAGAAACAATTTTTCATCGAAATATCTACTGTGGAATAAAAACATTCAAATCAATGATGCATTATGAATGTAAATCAGAGTACATTATACAAACAAAATCAATATGTAACCTGCTTAAGAAACCACTACAATTCCTGAAATAAAAATCCAAGTATAGTTCCCCAACAAAAAAACATTAAATATCTCAGTCCAATGTTTGGTAAGCCTTGTTTTGTCGACTAAATAAATCTCCAATTCATATGTTGGTCTCTAGGGTCATATGCTACTAATCCTGGGAGAGACAGTCACAAAGCTAAACTGAGATGCTGACATTTCTACAGCATCTAATAAAAGCCGTGTCTTTATTAGGAGAATAATCACAGTCAGAATGGGAACACTGTAAGGAGTGGGTCACAACACACACAGGCATAAAATTGTGCACACAAGAAATTCACTCATTGCAGCAGACACAAGCAGTCACACAGAACAACAAGATGCAGAATGGCTCAGATAAAGGCAAGTGGATGCGTTTGTTTAGGATATAGGTAAAGTTGTAAGATTATGTAAAAAAAATTGTTTTCATTTCAATAAAAAAAAATTAGAGCACCGTATGTTAAACTGGAGCTACACTAAACGATCTGCAGGCGTAGTCTAGGAACTGAGCAGTTAAATCAACGTCGTCTTGTTCTGGAAGTGGCATAAAGAGGGCAAATACGACTTTTCTCGGCGGCTTGCTTTTAGTTACACTCGCAACTGTTGTTGGATCTGACTTTCATATAATCTCAAGTGAGATTTTGAGCTCACAAAAAGCAAATTACACTGAAATCGCATCAACTTCACCATCAACAGTCTGCTCTTTTACCAACTTACCAAAAAAGGATGCCGATTGTATGTGTTGATTTTCTTTTCAGGTTTGATTTATTTACATTATAATACAGAATTCATACATAATAAAAATGTCAAACCATCAAAATCAGACAGAAGTTACTATTTATAGCTTAAACAATCTGTACATGTGACATATTTCCTAAATGTCTAAAAGGTTCTACAATCCTGAGATCAAATATAGGACAAAAGATTATTGTGGACTATATTTAGCTTAAATATTAAGTTTAAAGCTCCATATGCTACCTTCATATAACAATATGGACAAAAATGAGAGTTTGTGTTGCTACGAGATTTCTAAATTTAGAGTATTCTGTATCATCACACATTCAAATTTGCACAATCAGATACCGGCCTAGATTTCTTAATTTCTTCCCAATGATCTAATGTCTTTGAGTGTGTAAATATGCCTTTATCAGTTTCATTCCATTACTCTATGTGAAAAACAAACAAAGTAGGAAATGAAAGTGACAGAAGACAAAAGTCACGAGCAAAATCAAAAGACAACTGTTGTGGTGTAAATGTTGTGAGCCTCTGGTGCTACTGGCTTTGCTGTGTGATTTTTCTCTTGCTTGAAAGTACAAGTTCACAGAATGTCCTTTGAGGCTGAGAATGATTGAATTTTCTGCAAATACAGAAACGGTTAATCCTGAAGCCAAATCTAGCATCTGTGGTGGACTTGCAACGGAACTTTAAAGGAAATTATTTATCAAGTACGTACATCACTGCTGCTTTATTTGCCACGCAGTGATTGATATTAAATTCAGGCCAAGCGTGTTACATGAAACTGAAGTCGGAGAAAATTGTCTCTCAGATCCTTTCAAAATGCAGCAAACTTTGTCGAAATCAGACTGAGATAAAGGTTTGTATTTTGTTTATATTATATTTTGAGGGATTCCGACTAAAACCAATAATGATGATTGATCGATCAAGATTATTTTCATAATTAATAAATTGTTTTGTTTATGAAACAAATTAAGTTAATAACAGAAAAAGCCTTCCAAGTGTCTTGTTTTATCTAGCTACACATATAGAAAAATAATTAAATAACTAATTGATTTAAGAAAAATAATGTAAATTTTTTTATGAAGAAAACTGTATCACATAATTCCCTTTATATAAAGTTGGTTCTTTCCAACATACTTGAATAAAAAGAAGACAAAAAAGAAGAATTAATTTAGAAGTATTATACTGTATTTATTTGCTTGCAATGTTCATGAAATATCCAACACTGATCACATAAGACTTTAAAATGTACAGAAACATGGATCTTCAGCTCAGCCTGCAGCTGAGCAGCACTTTGTTACTCTTACCTTTCCACCCTGCAGTGAGCAGTCGACACAGCCGACCTGGATGTTGCCATGTTTGGCCCCAGGGATGATCTGCAGTCGCTCAAAATCACTACCCAGAATCACCACGTCACAACCTGACGCATAGGCCTATCAAGAGACGTAGAGACAGCAAGAAAGAGCAGGGTGATGAAGATGACACTCGGATGCTTCCAGAGAGAATTTAATGAAGGGTCATTTGAACTGCGCTTGTCCTAGAGGCCAGTGTCAATGCATCAGACATGCCAGCATAAGGCAGCGCTGGAGGAAAAGCAGATGAGATTAGAATTCTGCGCTCTATTTCTGTAGCTCTCAAAAGGAGATCCTCACATGAGCTCTGATTCACCGTGACCATGCCTTCCTCAGCAGAGGACATAAGGACACAAATGATTCTCCGACTGATCGGAGTCTTGAATAACACTGAAGTAGCATCACAGAAAGGTTTTAGATCACAAATTCCAATTAACTTTGACGTACTTCTACAGAGCCTAAATCCTAGCAGAGCCATCACAGCACCACGGACAAACTTTCAACTGCTTTGAAAGAGGACAAAATAATCATTTGGCTTTTAGTCTTTTAAAGTTTTATGGCAGTTTTCATTTCTGCACAGCAAGTCGTTAATACTTGTGGGGGAGCTCATTACAATGAATACAATTTCCTTTCTGCTTTGCAACAAATCTTTTCGGCCATCCTCTCAGAATGAGCGCTCCCGTACAGCTGGGAGGGAAATATTTCCAGAGCTTGAAATATCTTACCGTGAATGGCACATTGTTGACGCTTCCGACAGAGAAGCAGTTGTCTCCGGGGTTGACAGCCCCAGTGAGGACTTGATGGAGATTCATGACTCGTGTTTATCATCCACGTGCCTTCCTTCTCCCTCCCCCCCTCCTTCATACAACCTTGCCACTCCAGGTGAGGTTCATGGGAAACCATGGGAGGGACGTGCCCATCTTCGCCTGTGGAATGCAATCACACGTCAGGGTCTTTTTGGGAGAGAAGGGATGGTTGTTAACTGTGCTCGCTCAGTGAGCGTCAAGCTTAATGCACAACACTGGACAAGCAGATATTGACTAGAAAATGTTTTAAACTCTCTAAACGCATAATGCAATTAAAATGTTCTTCAATATTGTGCATACAAGGAAGTGTTCACGTACTCAATTTGTACTGAAACATGACTCATAATGGAAACTCATACCGGTAATAAAGCAAGAGGACACCTCTATTTCATCTATTTTAGCTCATCTCTTCATTTGAAATGCAAGCCATCAATTGTGTCAGCTGTTCCAGAGGTCATAAGCAAGGACTCTTTCCCTGGAAAAATAAATATGAGGTAGTGGCATGGTTACAAAGTCAGGATGTATTACATTATGGAAGACAGAAATTAAAGGGAAAGGGCTTTTTGAGTGATAATGAGCAAATAACAATATTTCTGCCATTTAATGTTCAAAGCCTGAACATTAAAATCAGGAATATAATCTAACAGCTGGTTATTGGTGTGTATTTGGATGTGCTCCGAATTGATGAACGCTCCCACCTGCATGTGTGCTTGCATGATGCTCAGAAAGATACATGTGACATGAATGTGCATTGAAATATGTGGTGAACTACAATAATTGCACGTGCAACAGAAAATATCTTTCCAATAAAGATATTATAGTGTCCAATAGTTTCATCCAATAAGCGAAAATCATGTGTTGCTGTGAACTGGCAACTTTAAATTACCGGTAATTGTGAATATGTGTTTCAGTCTCTGTGCTTGCCAGTAATGGTCTGTAGAACTATCATGGTGTAATGTCTCTTTGACCATACTCAGCTGGAATTTACTCCCCCCTCTACTGCCCAATGCCTTGGAAGTAAAGCATCTTCACTCCCATGTTTAGCCTTTAACAGACTTTTTAGGCGAGATCAGCCACGAAAACCTCCCATGATGCTCTCAGCACCTACACATGTAATTTCCTCCTCTTCCCCTATCATGCATTTAAATGCCACTGTTATATGTCATTACCATTGCATCCTCTATATAAACCCTTTCTCTCTCTGCAACCTTAAAGTCTTATATCAGGTATATCAGTTCCAACTTGTCATTTGTGTAATCATCTCTTTGCAGATGTTTTTCCTGTTTGAGTTCCTTTCACCCAAACCAGTTGAGGCGGATGACCACTAAACTTTAGGACTAGTTGTACTGGATTTTTGTTGGTTTGTTTGTCCATCCTGCTTCTGAATCGTTGCATTGATGTCCTCAGGTGACTTCTGCTGTTGTTTGGCTCCATTTGGATTAAACTGCCTTAAGTTGAATGAATATATTGGATCACAAATACAGAGAGCTGCAGAATATTAAACTCCACGACTGATGCAATTCTGGGGATGATGCGACGATAATAATAATAATGACATGTTGGATTCGTGGGAGGGCAGACTTTCAAGAAGTTCCAGTGAAGGTATAATATTTCACGTCTGTATGGTGCCAGCAGGTAAGCCAAGTGGGTCACCATGATGGAAGATTAAGCCCTACCACAGCACTGCAGATCTCATTAATCCACTTTCTTTGGTTCAATGAAACCTCAGTCTTTGCCAGAAAAAAATACTAACTACTGATTATTCATATTCCACACTTGAATTGCATGTCAGTCGGCTTGCTGCTCTTGAAGATGGGTACACAATTCATCAGGTCGAAAACTAGCCTTTTTAATGTACATCGCTGGCCTAAAATTAATTACACAGATGATCAAATGCAAAAAAGAAGCAAGACTGTGTTTCCTGTGTTGTGACATCTCACGTGATACCGTTTATCATGCCACCACATTAAAACATAGTAGCTGACACATCATCTGACCAACACTGTGTCCCCACCGTATAAAAAAAAGTCTGGTTCCAACCGTTTGCGTCCGTTTTCTGAGCTGACATATCATTAAAGCAGCTGTTTGTTTTCAGTTCATTAGATCGTGGAGCTAACTTTAGCATGGAAGTTTAGCCATCTCCACGGTCACACGGCAAAGTGACAGGGCACAGTGATCATCCATTTACCTCGACCTGCTCCCCTGCAGCCCGTCCTGCACACGCCGTGTCCACTGTCCGGTCCCCTGTCCCCCGCTTCTCGCTGCTGTCTCCGGTCAATGTGTCGTTAGCTCCCAGCGGGACTCCTCGGTGAGCTAGCTTTAGCGCGCGCTAGCTGTGTTTTAGCTCCAGCGCTAACAGGCTTGCTGCAGATCACTTATGTTGCCCATGTATTGCTCGACAGTTTCGCTTGGGAGGAGAACGAGCGACCCGCTGACTTATCAAAATGCGAACTATGAGTGGGAGGTATCAGCTCCTCAAATCTAGCAAATACATCGCTTACAAAGAGGAAGCTTTTCCTTTAGTGAATATGTGTCACGATAGTGACTGTGACGCCGCAGTGCATTGTGGGAGTTGTAGTACGGCTTTACAGCTTTATCGTTTTATATATTGTGTCAAAAGAGTGGCGTGCATTTAAGACCCCCTCCTGCTCCTCACAACACACAGAGAAACTATACTAGGCCCTATAGTACATCAACCAACAAGGATATATGGGAAACGAAAAGAACATATAAAAGGCTGAGAAAGCAGTAGAAAGGTAGAGACAATTAAATGACAATCAATGAAAGAAAGAGAAAACAGGACAAAGCAAGAAAGGGGAAGAGAAAAAAAGAGGTCTACAAGGAAATTATAATAAGGGCAGAATACACAGAGTAAAAGAAGAGCGCAAGGACTACCTTGATATATGAGTGAAATCAGGTGTATGCTTGTTCACGCTGCAAATACATGGATGAATAACAAGATTGCTGGTACTAATCATATTTCAGGAGGGAAAGAGAAGATGTGGCTCCAAAAGCTGTGACTGAAAGTTATTTCTTCAGAAATAAGTTGTATTATTTTCATTGGAAATCTAACTGAGTTTTTATTTTAGCTGTGAGAAACAACTATCGTTCTTATTTGGTTCACAACACTGTGGACAACACTGAACAGCACTTGCAGTATTTGCAATACATTTTTGTTTAAAATAAGAAAATGTGGCATCACCCTTGGCAGGCAGTGTACCCATTGCTGATTAAACACAATGGATTTTGAAGCCTGTGAACAAATTAGTCAACAATCTATAGATGGTTAATGTGACTATTTCAATGGTCGACTTTTTCCAGAGTAAAATGTGCTCTACTAATGTTAGCTCCCCTGAAACGCTTAAAGAAAGTGATACATTTTGGGTGGATGTAAGATGATGTAGGTTAATTGTTGCATTCAGGATCTGCTGTTGTGTTTTGGAATGTCTGTAAATAATTTCCTGAGCCACTAAAAGCTGTTTTGTCTGATCTTCCCACATGACCCAGGTTTTTGACTTGCAGGAGTTATTTTCAGGTCACTGGAGGGTTGCCTTCAGCCAAGCTGGAAAGCTATTTTTGCTCATTAAACCACTTTTTTTGCTTTTCCTTTTTCTTTCTGTTTTTTTTTTTTGTTGAGTTGGGCTGTTTTAGCTCATTTCAAAAGAAAATTGAGCACTTTTATCTGTTTCCAGAATTTTCCAGAGGTGAATTTGCAAAACCTATATTCACCACCCGAAGTGAAAAGCACTATGCAGGTGACATAGTGGGATGTTACACATATTTTTATAGGCCAATTATTGAACCATTCTTTAATTAACATATCAGTCTGAGTACTTTTTTAAGAAATAGCCTGGTTGACAAATAAAATCAAAATAACGTTAAAAAAAATTCATATATATATGTTTCACATTATGGTTATGTCTAGTGTACCTTCTTACACCCTTATGTCATACTTCATCCAAGTTCTATTGCAGGACTAATTCTGCAATTAGGATTGCATTGAGTATTGAGAGTTGACTCCATCAAGTCAGACTTTTTGTTTTGCTTTAGTAACATAGAAGCAATCCTCAACTGAGAACCTTAGAGAGTCACCTGGTTGAGCTTGATGTTCAACATGGGATTGTGCCCAAAGGAAAAACTTACCATTCATCAGATACATAAAACTTTGAACCAGCCATTATTTTTTCTTTTTGGAAAGTCTTGGGATATGCTGATGAGATGACAGTATCTGTGTGCCACGAAATAAAATTGCACAGTGATTTACATAGATTATTGGTATTCATAAATCCTTGTCAAATCTGAAATATATTGTCAAACATCGAAACAATGAGCACAATGGATTAAGACAAATAACATGACGGTTTGATTGGATAAGTTCACTGAAATGGCAACATCCATATGGGAGAAATAGATGTGGAGGAGGACTGCGATCTGAACTTTCCACATCAAAGAGATTTCTCATGCGCAGAGATTTTGCAACAGATCTGTCTATTGAAGCACAGAAAAACAGGAAAAGTTGACAACCACAAATGAATCCCATTTTGAAGGTACATGATTTCTGACAGCACCATCAGCTCACAGCTAGCACAAACCAATGTGCAACAGAGGTTTGGTTAAAAAAAAAAAAGTTTATAGAAAACTTGTTGTCGAGGAAAACACTGCAGATGTTACTGTGGGCCTGGACTCATTCTGGTTGAAAACACCAGCATACATCAGGATGAATATGGTTTACTTTAGCTATAAACAGTCTTGTCCCTGAAGAGCTACGTGCTACCAGGAGACAACAGAAACATGATTGTACTTCATTTTTTTTTGGCAAATTTGATCTGAATAAATGGCGTCCTCATAGCTCAGAGCTGCAGACAGGTTCTTATCAATGTATGCAATATCGTCAGAGACATTTGATTTGTCCCAAACTCATTCTGAAACACGATAATGGTCCCAAACTACTGAACTCATACAAACTACTGCAAGCCCTGCAACAGATGTTATGGCTGCAACAAAACTCACATAACCGTCATTGTGGAGCCAGTCTGGGATGACTTGAAGAGACAGGCTGCACTGAATGAATACTGCTAAATGACATAAGGTTCGAATGAAGCACATTGGGCATACGGCATTTATAAGCTGTAAAATGTGTCATGAATATAAATGTCTGCTCAATAAAGTTATCAAAATCTGCAGCATTCAATCTCAGATATTTTACATTAGGATTTTATTTTCTTCACATTTCTCATGCTGGGCCACACAGTTTGTGGAGTTTGCATGTTCTCTCTGTTTCTGTTTTGTGTTTTCTCCTGATACTCCAGTTGATGTGTGACTCTGTTATTGGCTGTATGCATGAATGTGTATAATTGACGACTTGCCCTGGGTGTATCCTGCCTTCATATATAGTCAGCTGGGATCCTGCAGGTGTTATCCCAGTCAGACAAATCTGTTAGGCAGGCAGATAGATGCCCTAAAAGGTTTGCCATATTGTATATGCGTTGCTGTTGTTTGAAGTCTGTGCACTGAACCAAAGTAACCACAGGGTGTCAATGTTGTTCAATACACCGGTTGCCACTTTACAGCAACTCGTCCACATACAGTATCAGAACTGGACAAGCATTCCTGCCAATGCGGTCTAATATTTCTTTAAATTTATGATCATATTTTATATCCTATAGTTATTCTCTCTGCAAAAATGTGTTAAAGATTGTTTTGAGCTTGGAAGGATAAAACTTAGATAGTTTTGAATGAATCATAATAAAACAACACACTGGGCCATCTTTTATTTCCAACATGATAAATCTCACTGTATGTTCACACATTCCATTTGAGCTGCACTGTTGTAGGGGAACATGAATGAGGATGGGGGTTGACACCTTCAAATTCAATTACGGCATGTTGAGATAAATGGGACAGACACTCTCCATGACTAATTAAAATGGCTGACATGTTAGCGACATTAGGGAAGGTTGGATACATTTAGTCGTGATGAAATTGTTGACTTCCCGGTATGGAAGTAGGTCATGGCATTATCAAAGATGTAGCTTTGTTTTATAGCTCAGTGAAATGTCTCATTGCTTTTTATTCTGGACACACACATTCATACGTACAATATATTTCTTCAGTTTCCTTTCATTTACAATGTAAATATATATATATAAAAAACACATAATTTTTTATGACATCTAGTCACATCTTCATCCAAACCATCCATCATCCATCTCATTATTGAAAAAAAAGAGTATAGCCTGTTGTGAATTAAAGATATGTGTGTTTTCTGAATTACTGAACTCTTCAATTTTGTTTCCAAGTGACTCTTTCCTTATCAGCTCCTACTTTGGTGAAGATGACAAAGAAATAAAGTTAGGTGCACTCAATTTGTTTTAGATGGGAAAGGCATTGGAAGTGATCTTTACTTTAGATGACTGAGGGGAAAAAAAAGTTTTACGAAGAATATACTGATGATGATGATTAATATTGGCTAAAATGATTTAGTGTATGAAATGTTTGAGCAACTTTCAATCCCAACTAGGACAAAATTAAGTTAAAAAATGTAATTCGTTGCCAATGAGAATTACTGGAATTACTCAAAATATTCAGTGTGGAAGAAATGGGCATAATACTTTAGTTTCAAAGTAATATCATTTAAAAAAGATCATGGAAAAGACAGAATCTGCACCAGGGCGTTCATTTACTTCTCCATTTTAGCTCAAAACACATAAATAACATATTTCCATGGCTTTGACAAACATCTGTTTCATAATAAGTTCATTTTTTGTTTTTCTTAGCACGTTTTGACTGATGATGATGGTGATTGAAATTGTGATCTTTGAACACAGTGAGTCACACCCACATTTGTAACTAAATAAAGCTGGGGGGGAAAATGCAAAACAAGAAGTCTAATTTGTGGCCTGTAAATTGTGTATTTGACAGCATTGCAATATATGCTTTGTGATTTGGTGAGGCCAACTTTATCTTTGTTTTGATCTGTAACATTATACAACAAATATTGATACATGGGCTCAGCAATGGAATAAACATCCAATCATTTCCCTACTTCACATACTTTGTTGCTCCGGCTGTGGATATGGACCCCATTACTCATGCTGCCAACATGGTGATTGGTGGGCAGAAATAAATAAACTGATTTTCCGGATCCAACGCTTCCATCACACATCATAAATGCTTACAATGCTCTGTTAATAAAATCTGCACTGTGGTGTTTTCTCGTACCATTGTAGTCCATCCCCGCACTATTGTGTCCTTCTATGTGATGGCCAATGAGCAACTTCTCTATATCAATGAGTCGGGTCTTTTGATAGAGAGAAAAAGATGTGTCAATGCAGAAGAAGTAACTCTGAAAAGACCAATATTTAGATTCATATAAGACAAAACACAAGATGGCAGTATTGAAGCATACAAAAACCTCCTTATTTGCAAGGGTATCCTAAGTGTCAAGGCACAGAAATTTAACCCCTCTGCCTAAATTCACACTTGGCTGTGGCATAATCCTATTGTTACATGTGAAATAGGCTCTACATTGTAAATGTAAATGACCAGTTTGGCTAAAAATACCTCAAACCACAGGCTGTGTCTGGTTTCAGCAGGCATGTCAAATTTACTTTAAAATGACGCCAATATAAATCTTAACTACAAGTTCGGGGTCCCATTCCAAATATTATGAACTGAGCCCCAGCTGCTCTGAAAGGTTGATTCAGTCCTTCCTAATGCATAATCCATGAGCTTTTATTTTTCCCTTGAAATGTGAGTTGTCTCTTTGAAGTGCTTTGTGGTATTATTATACAGTGGTTCGACGAGTAATAATGTTGATGTCTTGTATGAGCTGTAATTACTGGATCTAGAGGTAGGAGGGCTGTGCCAAAATGGGCTTGAAGTTTCAGTGGGGCCAGGCTTTGATGTTTTCTGGGTGGAGGGGTGGGGTGGGGGGGCGGTTGTGGGGTGGGATGGGGTGGGGGGGTGTGGAGAGATGGTGCCTTTCCACGGTGGAGCATACCCACAAGTAGCTGAACTTTGCCTGACAGATGGAGACACGAGTAACTAAGCATAATGATACATCATGGCAAATAAAACAAATGTTCTTTTGAAGAGATTAGCTGTTTAGCATTTGACTTCAGTAATCACAAAATAATGAATTGTCTCATCTTTGGGTAATTATGTGTATCCCTTAAACTACTCTGTAAAGGCGACGCTTTCATTTGGCTGTAAATGTATAAAACTGTACAGAGAGGGATAATGGGCTTTGTTTGCACTCAGCAAACTGGCTGAACAGCACTGCTTGATGATACTGTTTTTGTCAGTGCCATCTCTGGCAGACTTTCTGTGTTTGTAATCCACCGGCTCTCTGCCCTATGTTCTATGATTTCAACGCTGCCCTTCATTTCCGCGTAATGCGGTGACCTGAGTGAAAGTGTCCTTGGCTCTGAGTGTCGAGTCAACTGGAGTTGTGTGTGTGTGTGTGTGTGTGTGTGTGGGGGGGGGGGGTGTTTGCGTATGATTTTTGGCTGTCAGCATGTACAAAGGCCTGCACGCACATTCGTACCTGAGTCCATCTGTGTTTGTGCATGTGTGCATCATCGCACTAGTTGTTTATGTGGGTACCTCTGCTGCATGTGGTGTTGCTGAGGTGACCATGAAATGTTGGGAACGCACAGACCAGCAGAGGAAAAGGGGTTAGCAGGCAGGCGGCAGGATATCCCATCGCATCAGGGCTGCTGCTGCTCCCACTTCCTTCAGCTCTTCCCAGCAGCCGGATTCAGGCAGAGGTCATGAGAGGTCAGGCAAGCTCCTCCCTCTGTCATTATCCTTCCATCACCTGCCGTCCTCTCTGTGCTGACAACACAACTCCTTTCGGCCTTTACCTCTTTATGGCCCTCGCCCTCTTTTTCATCGTGTCTGACTCCGGCCATTATGATTTTCCCATCTTTTTTCCGTCCATCTGTTCTCCAGTTTTCTTCTTTCTTGGCCTTTTATTTGTGTCTTTTTGCTCTTTTGATAGCTCGCATTACCCCCAATTTCCCTCTGTCATTTTCTCGCACAGATTTCAAGAACATCGAGGCCCCTCTCACTGATGGGCTTTGTTGAGTCTGCAGCTGATCTCTGGAGTGCCACAGAGATGCTACACACCCACTGCTACTCTCTGAAAGATCAGAGATTGAACCAAATTTGTCCAGAGGAGATTCTCAGCTGGGTTTTTAGCAAGTGAGGAGAGGACTGGCTGTGTACCAAGAGAGCCCAGCACAGTCTAATGTGTGTCAAAAATCCAGCAGAAATCTGGGGCAAGAGGTAATGCAATATAGATGTTAAGTCGTCATGAATAGTTCATGGCACAAAACAATGTACTATAATAGAATAATGCATGACTATTGACAAAAATGATAAATAGAGGTGATAATTTGATGTCTTCATATTCTGTCTTGTGCAATTTTGAAACATTCTTTAGCCATCTTAGCAAAACGCTCCAGCTCTATTAAAAAAGAGGCAACTGGATGTAATTGGCTTCTTGTCTAAAACTGAAACTATCCCACAAAATCAGATTTTAAGTGGAAAAAGTTGTGCAGAGGTACTCTTGTTACTGTAGAATTCTCCTCGTTTTAGCAGCGAATTGCTGTATAGTTCACAGCGTGTTTGAGCTGTATTTGCGTCAATGTGTTTTGACTTTCTTTGAGCTCCAGCCTCTTCATCGTCAGACTCTTTGGCATCATTCTTTGTCTGGCTCCTTTCTCCTGTCTGAGAAAATGTGAAGTGAATTTCCTTAATGAGGAAACAAGAATATTTTTACATGATTTCAATAGAGATCACATAACAGACGTCCAGAACACGTCTCTCTCAAATAACACGCATCTGATGAGCAATCAGATGGTGTGAGAACACTGCAGATGAAAAAAGGGGGGGAAGCAGTCTTTTCTTTTCATTTAAAACTTGACTTGGGTGTGTCCAAATTAAGTCCATGTAAGGAAAAAAGGATCTGTGTAGTTTGTGCCACAGTCTATTAAACGACCCATCATTGTACCTGTTACTGCTGTTGGCTAAACACGGTTCACTTCATGTGACCTCAAATCAGGAAACACCTCACGTTCAAACCATTAAAACTCTCTGTTTTTCCTACAACGTCAAATTATCTGTTCGCAGTAAAATGTGCAATCCTGCATTTAGTGGCGGTAGCAGATTGTTGAGTTATAGTGGCTGAATATACCTGTAGTGGCTCTGGTTGGGCCATTATCCTCCATGATATCTAGTTATTATCCCTGTCTGATTTATGCTGCTTCTGCCGACCCTCACCCACAGTGACCTACATTCACTTTCATCTCACCCATCAATCATTTAGCAGTTCAAAGACAAGGTCTGTCTGTGCAGGAATGCACAGGGCTTGATCATAATGACATTAATTCTGCCATGACGCAGTAAAAAAAAAAAAAAAAAAGAAAAAAGCTCAATATTTAGTATCTTTGAAGGTGTTTTTGCTCTATCGCTGCCGATAAAATGGAAGGCAAACTCTACACTAAGCTGCTTGTTTGGACTTTCACCTTCAAGGAAAGGAGTTATCCAGCTGTGGTGGAGGTCTTCACGACATGCAAATATTGTGGCTATGTCGGGCAAACTCCAATCCAAGCCAATAGTTTCACCTCCTACTGTTACGTGCATCCCAAACACTGAACCCCACCCGGCCAAACAACCACAAGTCAATAGAAACAAACCGGTAGTTCTCAGCAGGAAACAACGAAGACTCTGACATTGATGATACCAGGATATGATTGCAGGAAAAAAACTATGCTATGAACGCAGAAACAAAACAGACACAGATGGAGAGACCTGGACAGGCAGACAGTGTGGCAGTGAGATGGAAAGACCGAAATTCCCTTGACTGAAAAATAGATGAGCACTATGGGTGTGTAAGCACAGGCTGGATGACTTATTCAGTAGGGTCTGTGTGTACATGTCATTAAATCAGCCGCCAAATTCAAGGTGAAGATAAAGCTGGAGCTGGGGGAGAACACTGAGACGCTGGAGTCAACTCTGAATCGAGATTTTGATCTGGATGAACGGGCCTCGATAAAGATGGGAATAATAATATGCAATGTCAGGGGAACATCTGTTTCCACTTTGTATGCCATTGTAGTTCTTCAGCGGTGCTGTGCTCTGGAGCATCATTTCTGCATAAAATCAATTTCACTCAACACCTGATATGCATCCGTAGGTGCAACACGGTACACTGTACTGTACACAAATATCCTGCTGGCTCATGTAGACAGAGCAAGGAGACAGGGGTCACCTGCACTTCCTGTTGTGCTTCAAAATCTTTTTAATCACACAATGTGGCAAATTGTATATTAAGTATAGTTTTATTCATGGTACACCTACACCTAGACATTTAAGACAAGTGCATTGAAAAGGGGATAAGCATTAACATGCATTCAGTGCATATGAAAAATGTTTCTGGAAATTACTGCTTCACTTTACTCAATTACTTCACTAAGACAATAAAAGTCTCTAGTCTCTTGGAAAAGTAACTTGTTGACTTAACAAATATAGATGGATGGATTTGACTTATTATTTCACAAATGGTGCACACATGTTTGAATTAATAAGTCATTACCAAAGTCTATTTTTTCCCAAACTGGGCATGCGCTCATGAACTGGATGTGTTTTCTGGCAGTCATGCACAAATCTGCATAACACCTGTTGTTGAAAGAATTGGGATTCCTGAAGTGAAAACAATGGGAGGAAGAACAACAAAACAGCGGAGATAAACCACCAAAATGCACATGACTCTCACGAAGGTTTGGTAATGTTTCTATGAGCCGAGAATACACCACAGCTCCTGAGGAGAAACAAAGCTTTTCCTAGTGCTGAGGGTAAAACATTGGGAGCAGGACACAGAGACACAACAGCTCCACAGTTGTTCCCATGACTGACAAGCAGGTTCAATTATGGTGCCTGCCAAATTAACTTCTTATTCATTTACTAACTGCATTACTGCCAGAAGTATTGGCATCACAACAAGGCTTTACCTTATAACGCATTAGCCCCAAAACACTGCAGCTGGTTGGGCCTGTTGTTCCTGCAGTTTGTCTGGTGAAGCTGGCTGTGAGAACAGAAGTATTACCATCCTGTGGAAAATCAACTGAACACACACATTTTGAGCGTGCAAAGCATTAGCACTCATGCTCCACAATAAATCTAAATTATGCATGACACAGATTTTATATACTGGGGACATAAATACGGCTGCTATGCTATGATGTATTAAAGCTGAGGGCTTCGCAAGACAGTTGTTTGGCTGCAACGTGGGCCCCAAACAAACCAGCAATCATGGAAAATGTAGAGTAATAATGGATTATTGGGTGTTAAAAACATTGCTGGAGCCATTATCTTTCATGCATCAGACTAACTTTATTTTACCCCAATTGTCAATTAAAAAGATTACCCAGTAGCAACACAAGCCCAAAGAGAAAGTTAGAATTACTGCCTGCAGGTCAGCCAGCGACCACAAAACTTTGGAGAGCTTGTAGCACCTGTTTTTCCCAGATTGGTTTTACCACATATATACTGAAGGGGCCCATGCGTATTTGTCAAGATCAGACGTAACCATGCCTGCTGAGTGGTATGCCTATAACTAGATGCAAACATCTCATTGACAATGTACAACAATTAGACTATAATATTTGCGTTTGGACATGGATATATCACTGATAAAATCTTCTTCACAGGAACAGCAATTCTTCTTTAACTGTCCGCTCAAGAAGATTAGGCGATGTGATAAAACCGATGTGATAAAACCGAAACATCTATTTTCTGCTAAATCGGATATCAACACAGTTTACAATATCTTATGACAGATAAATAAAAATCGATCTAGTTATGATGGTGTCTCATTCCCTGATGGCCCGTTTTTACCGTTTTCAACTACAGCAATTCCTCACCTCACAGCTCCATTTGCAGCTGACGTCAACAACTGCTCTCTCTTTCAGACCTCATCAGCAGCGTGACGTCCATTTGTGAGGTAGATGAAGCAGCGGGGAGGACACATGCAGAAGCACTCTGCCCCCTCCTCATTGCCACATACATGCACACACATTTACCCACACAAGTACACACACACACAAACCCATCTGAGATTGTAAAGAGTATGCTCTCTAACTGTCACTCCTAGTTACAGGCCTATCATGCAGAAATGCTGACTTATTCATGGCTTTCATGCAAACCTGGATGCACACAGGAAACTGAAGCTGGCTGAGGCGAGGCCCAGCAGGCTGTGTGTGTGTGTGTGTGTGTGTGTGTGTGTGTGTGTGTGTGTGTGTGTGTGTGTGTGTGTGTGTGTGTGTGTGTGTGTGTGTGTGTGTGTGTGTGTGTGTGTGTGTGTGTGAAACTAAACCACATCAGGCTACCCAATAGTATCATGGAGACACATCTTTCTTAAGGCACCTTCACGAGGTAAATCCAAGAATTTTGAGGTGAGAACACAATTAAAGGTCACGTAAAGGTCAGATTTATTCATAGAATGTTTTCAGAAACCTGGCAATATTGCTTTGGGTTAAGGTACGTTTGAAATGTATGTCTTCGTAACATCCTCTGAAGCAAAGGAGACATGACATGGTGTGCAGGGTCTTTCAAGACTTCCTCATTCTGCCGGTCTCAGCTTTTCTTTACAGCATTTTACCATTACAACTCTGGCATGCACACATGTTTTTGGAACAACACGATTGTTTAGGAGCAATCTATCATCTCTGAATACAGTACAATAACAGTAGAAGAGGGAATACAGACTGACATTTAAAAAAAAAAATGAAACAGAAGGAAAGGCATCTACAATTTTCTGTGAGACCAATTAAAATTGTGTGAAAGTGTGACTTGCCAGTTGGATGGTGCTAAAAATGCAGATGCTCTTCCTGTTTTGTTGAGTGATTCCCATTTCCTGCAACACTTTCTGTTATCTTTCAATTATTCTAATGCCACCAGCTGCACGGTGTTCTTTTACAAGTTCTGCTTACGCTCACAGCAACTGTATGCATTTATAAATGTTCATGTGTGTGGATTTACACATATACAATAAATCCATAGGAGCACGTGTGTGAGCGACAGTCCACGGTGAAAAATAAGTGTCAGGCATCTCAGGATCATTTTTCTGCAGCTCAGGGGCAACACTATCATAGTTTCTCAGTTTGGATACACTTCTGCCTTTATGCAGAAACTCTATCTTCCGGACGTGTTAAATATTGCCCTTGATTTGAGGGATTTGACAGCTTACCTGACAAGCAAAAGCTGGCATATAAGATATACAATGCAAATAAACACATCACAAAAAAAGCATGGATGCACAGTGCAAATACATAAACAAAATGTGCAGAATATCTGCCTATAAACTTTTATCACCAAATATTGTTGAGTATATAATAAAACTTGTTTGTACTTTTTTTCCCCCAACATGACTCATATTTTGAAATAATGCATAATAAAGTAATGTGTTACTGTTATGGCTGTAGTTCTGGCTGTAAAGTGTTAGTAATGCATTACCACAAACAACATAAATAATTATGTTACACAACACATTGAACAAACAAATCTCCAGCAACAAGAGCGTAAAAGATATTTCACATGTTTCAAACAGCATCAACACCAACAAAATAAACGGCCGAATATTACAATCTTTTTAACATAATTTCCCAAACCCACATGCCATGTATCAGATGCTACTGCTCTGCCACGTATATATGTTATTGAGTTATTAAGTTGAATTGTTATTACAGGTGACTTTACACTGTCAAACTAAGTCAGGGGAGAATATGGACTTGGAGTCATGAAACTCAGGCTGACATTGTTGTTATTGTCCATCTACTGGCACATGCTTTGGTGCGCATAAACTGACACCCAAAACGGAGCGAAAGTTTTTAATTTTCACTTGAAAACACTATTGTGTAAGAGAGCAAATAAGTCATCGTACTGCTCAACACACATGGTGACACTGAAATACTACAACGTACAAATAAAGTCACACAAAGTTTTTTTTGGCAATCAGAAAAAAACACAAACAAACAGCATGTGATTTCTTGTTTTAGTAACAAAGATGAGCTTTACTTTACTAATAACTGTTTCCCCTACATGTGCTATATCCACCAACAAGAATTTTTTGTAGATTCACTTTAATGTTTTAACTTTTGTTTCTATAGAAGTCCAACTGTGATATATATTGGAGTTGTTAAAAACACTCAAATGTTCGCTTCAAACACACGGAAATTTGGTTTAACTTCCTTGAACTCGAATGTTGTTTGATTCACTACAGCAAGAAACAAACTCATGGCCTTTAAGAGTAAAAAAGTACAGTGACAACAGCTGAATAATTTCCCTCCATCAAGGCTAAGTGCTAAATTATAGCTGGGTGTAGACCATTTATCAAAGTGTCTAACAATGGAACGCGAGCCTGTGTGCTTCATTTTCCTGAGCTCGACACAGTATGGGTGGATATTTTGGGCTCCTGATTTCAAACAAACGTGTATCTCTGATGAAAAGCGGGTGACTGAGAGTCTGCATATGTAAATATTTAAATGGTATGCTGTAATTGCATCTTATCTATTCTGCAGTTGCTTGCAGTAGCTCAACACAGGGGCTATTTAACAAGCAGCACATTTAGGTAGTTTTTCCTCAGTGTGTAACTTTGGATGAAACATCAGAAAATGTTTTTTTCTTTTTTTTACTGATATTGTGGAACATTACAAGAAATCAGTTGAACCATTTGCGATTATTATCATGATTTAGATCAGCTTCTTTTCCACACAGAGAGAATGTGCTGATACTTCCTGCACAGTTGTATCCTGTTTCACCCTTTATTGTAATTACAAAGCAGTTTAAAAGACAGAACTTCTTTCTTTCTTTCTTTCTTTCTTTCTTTCTTTCTTTCTTTCTTTCTTTCTTTCTTTCCTCAATTTTTTAGAAATGTTATGCATTCGCCTAATTGATTCATTGATTCTTCAACAGTGTAGTCATTAGCACTCTTGTTTCACCACAAGAAACCTCCAGTTGGAGTTTGTGTTTGAGGGCATTTCTGTGTGGAGTTTGTATGCTTACCTTATGCATGCACGTGTTTGCTCCAGGTTTCCTACCACAGTCCAAAAGATCCAGTTAAGGCTAATTAGTAACTCTAAATTGACTTTCGCTCTGAATTTGAGTGTGTATGTGTGTGTGATTGATTGTCTCTCTTTGTTTATCCTGTAATGGATTGCTGACCTATTCAGGGTGCAACTTGCCTTCACCCTCAGTCATTTGGGAACAACTTCAACACCACACAAACCATATACTGGATTAAAAAAAAGTACCAAAAATAGGTCAATAGATGAAAATATGTATTCGCAATACTATGTTAATCATAATGGAGGCTCTCGGTTTGTAAATGATCACAGTTTGGTTTGTGGGCTTGCTTTCTCTGTGTGTAGTTTGCATAGTCTACTTGTGCCTTCTTGGATTTCCACTGTGTGCTCCAGCTTCCACAATCCAAACACACCTGTTTGTTTTATTGGTAGCTATGCATCCATTGGTATAGGTGCTTGTTTCCGTCAGCGTTTTGGCATTGTGATGGACTGGTACCTGTCAAAGGTGCATCCTGCTCTTTCAAAAATGTTAACAAGCTTAAGCCCCAAGAAAGTAAATTAGGCAGAGTGGGTGCATAAGATGGAGAGATGGAAATAATTGTACAAACTGAAACTTCCAGGAAAGAAACTTGATTTTTAAAAGTAAAGTAATGAAATTGTTTGTGCTGCTGGAAGTCCTGCAAATGCAACAAATAAAATATTTTAAAAAATTGTGTCGAACCTTTGCTATGTTTACAAAAACCAATAATATGACTTTCAAGCCTTTAGCTGTTTTACCAGCGCTAGTCAAGACTTTCCCATTTGTTTTCAGCATGGTGCATGATGATCAATTCCAAGCTGACAGAAACAGCGGAACGCTGTGGATGCTGTGAATTCAACTGCAATTTGTTGTGCTCCAAAGGTCATATATGGTGAGGTTTATCAGTCGAGAGTATGTTATTCAAAACAATTTGTAAAGGTGCACACTGTATTTACTACTTTTCACTTTCTACTCCTTGGGGAAACTATGCAGGCAGCAGTGGCCATTAAAGTGCTAAGAGGAGAAGTCGTAGACGGATTCAATGATCAGCTGGGAACAGTATCGTCCCAGATACCTCTGTCAATAGGCTCTGTTTCTTTCTTGGCTGTCTGTATGATCCACAGGTGAGCAGCAGTCTTTAGGACTCAGGCAACAGAAGCAATGGCAGTTTGAACAAATTATGCTCCTTCCTGGGTCCAGTGATAAAAAGCACACAGCTCAGCAGGTTTCAAATGGACATCCCATCACCTATAGCACATTGTCATAAAAAGGTACAACAAAGCTCCAGGAACTCGAGCAGACGAAAATATAAAAACCGCAGACCCACAACAGATTGCTTGTGTGACATGTTGTTTTTTAACAAGCATCTTCATACCAGTCTACTTACGGATAGGGGAACAGGTGCTTCCAAGTGCATATGTTGAAATATGTCTTGCTTGGATTGAAAAAAAAAAAAGAAGCCTACATGATGTTTAAACACACACGACTTAAACCTTTTCACCCAGTGTCCCAGGCCTTTTGCGGAACTTTCCCATGTATACCTCCAGAGAAGATCCATGGATTCACTGTCTTGCTCTTTTTTGGCATTTTTTCTTTTGTTTGTTTTTTGTTTTTTAAGTCTGATTTGATACAGTTCATGCTATAATGCAGTTTTTGCTTCACAATTACAGTTTATGATTGCTTGAGTCGGGCCACTGACAAAGACAGCCCTATATTTCTAAGGTTGTTAACTGTAGCCTCAGTGATTTGCAGCTGTCTGTGACTAAATCTGGAAATATTTTTAGGTTTTAAAGGGTTAAAAAAGCTCCAAGTTGGCCAACTACATTTAAAGACCTATGCATTCTTTTCAGAAACTGTATAAGAATGATAAATAACATAATAAATAACAGTGAGAAAACCATCATATGATAATCTTTACTTGTATTTGTACAGGTTCGATCTATTCTGTTTACTTTTGCAGTTCTGATGAAGCTTGCTGATGAAGCATCCATCCATCCATCCATCCATCCATCCATCCATCCATCCATTCATCCTTCTATCAGGATATACTCAAGACGTGTCAACACATGATGAGCACAGAGAGACAGACAATCACAGACTCACACTCTTAGAGGCAATAACAGAATGAAATTTAAAAAAAAAATGTTTTTAGCTCAATGGGGAAAACCAGAAAAAACCCAGACAGGCGCAGGGATAACGCGTAAGCTTTATTATCTGTTATCACTGTCAGGTGGGAGTGCTTCCCATACACGACCACCGTGCAGCTGGTTGTTAATAGTTTTGTTATTTATTATACATGGGTCTGGTGAATACATATCAGATCTATAAACAGATTAATTCATTCATGTAGTGCACCTGCACGCAAGTATTATGTACTTAATTTTTCTTATTTTATTAAAGTATTTTGAGGACTATGAATCAGAAAAACTTTAATATTACCAAATGGATTATAAAGCTAATTATGACTCAGTATTTCCTTATTATACTGCTCTATCACAAAGAATTTCATAGAAAGAACATTATAATAAACCAATAACTTTTTAATGCAACAATCAAGTTTCACAGTTGTAGTTTTTTGGCACTTTTCGGATTAAGAATCAAGTAAAATGCTAGTGAAAACCATCAGCTTGTTGTAGCTGCTAGATGTGAAATGGTCTTCCATGCATTTTGGTCTCATAAAAGTAAGAATTTAATTGAAGTCCCTTTTGGCATTTCAATGATTTACGAGTTATTTGCCGTTCCACTGGAGTTACCCGTCCCTTTTAATCCTCAGATTTAACGAGGGACTCTGTGCAGAGCTAGATTTCTAACTTTAGCAGTAATCACAGGATTAAACTATATTGATTTATTGCCAGTGAAAAAGTTTCTGATTGATTTATTCAGCAATGTTAACAATATGCCAATGTAATCTAGCTCACTGTCACTCTGTTTTGAATATAGGATGCATACAAGAGCCACCATTACATTCAGGCCTACTTTACCTTAACAGAAGTGAGCTCGACGCACAAGTGATGTGATATGTCGTTTCGTATATGATGGCAGAAAAGAATAGAACGAAGTAATGTCCTAGAAGGAGAGAGGTATGAAGCAAGTTGTATTCATTTCAAAAGTGATGTAATAGTAATATAACAATGTCACACTTCAGACAAATAGAATTCTGGTCTACAATAGATTGCTAATAGCCATCACAGGGGTGAGAATTAGTTGTAAGTCTACCTGAAGTTTCTAAAAAGATCAGAGAATATCTGTGACAGGAGATGATCAAATTTAGATGAAGTTCCTCAAAATGAGAAGACTGGGAGGTATGAATGCTGCAGTAGCAATTTAGTTAGGAGATGTTAAAAAAAAAAAAAAAGCCTGAGTATGTGAGTATGATCTGAGTCCCATAAGACTCAATGCTGTGTGCCTGCTGTCGGTCCCAGTCTGGGGTGTGATGGTTGCTCCATTTCAGCCTTCCTCTCCTCCACACACAGAATCCCAATGCGCCCTGGAAAACTCTAGCAAGATAAGCGAGATAAGCTCTGACACAAGCATATTTCCAGAGTTCATACGAACCGGCGTTCGTCTTGACATTATTGAGCTTGAATTATACCTGGCCCGCCTCCCACATTTTAGAACACTTCCACTTCAAAGTTTGTGTGACAAGAGAGAAAGCGAGCAATGGAGGGAGAAAGATTAAAGAACCCCAAGACAGCGTTAGAGTGTGAAATGCTGAAAAGTTCCACATACCGTAGTTTGATTTGTTTAGAGGTGTGCAACATTTGCATGACTATTGATGTTAGCTGATCAAAATGCTTTTCTCATCTGTGTGTAGTATCCACAATGATTCACCTGCATGTGTCAACAGCACACTTAGACTCAAACGCAATTCTCACACAGAATTTTAATGAACTTGTAAGAGCCCGCTGCACATTATACTGTAAGATGAGATGTATGATATATGTATGTATTCCAGGCTGTTAATTGCTAAAGAGGTGCCAGCGTTTGCATATACCTCACATTTCTATCTCTGCTTTCTTATATCAAAAGCATTTTAAAGCAACCCTTGAAACAAAACATTGATCTCCCTTAGAGAATGAAGGAAGAAAATGGTATTTGACTGTAAGTACATTTCCTTCTTCATCTGCAGAGCACCGTCAAATGGTTCAACTGCATGATGGTAAATGACATTTGTATTTGTGACAAATTCAATGAGAGCAGACGAGAAAAAGATTGGCAGACAAGAATGCATTAGTTTACATTAAATAATTAAAGAAGGGAAGACTGTATACAATGTTTGGCAGAGGGCCTGTGGAGGCAGTGCTGTTACAGTAACGAGACAGCAATAGTGCCTGACAGGCCTCCACACACACACACACACGCGCGCGCGCGCACACGCACGCACGCACGCACACACACACACACACACACACACACACACACACACACACACACACACACACACACACACACACACACACACACACACACCGATCTGTGCTACTGTTCTGCTTTCACAGGTGGCTCATTATTATATAACTTTAAGCCTAAAGCCTTACACACATTAGCATTGTCCCTCCGGAGCTTTTAATATATTTAGAATTTTGATATCTACATAGGTGTGTGCGCGCCTGTGTGTGTGTGTGTGTGTGTGTGTGTGTGTGTGTGTGTGTGTGTGTGTGTGTGTGTGTGTGTGTGTGTGTGCATGCGCTGTCAGTGGCAATGCTGTGTATCTGAGAGCATGTGCAAGTAGTTATGTTTGCTTTGTGGCAGTCTTGCAGTTTTCAATCTGACAAATTGATGTTGATTTTGGCTGAGTTTGAAGCGGACTGTGTGCTTCTGTGTGTGTTCAAAGGAGACGGAGAATATGTGGAGTATGCTGACATCAGATGGTAAATGTGCCATAAATCTGAGCAACAGCTTTTTGAACTTTGCTGTTGTTTTCCAGACTTTACCTCCACGACCCTTCTGATGAGATCTCAGATAAGCACGCCCGGGACTCGCTTGTTAAAATCTTATTTACTGCACGTGAGTGCGTTTTTGTGTGTGGCCGTGTTGCGTGAGTGCGCGCGCGCGCGCTCGTGGCATGCTGGTGCTACAATGAGACCACCAAGGTGGGGTTGGTCCCGAGCTCATAGGCATCAGACAAGAGAGACTTTGAACCCGATTCTCATCGGCACGAAGTGGGGGTAATGCGGGAGGCGTAAAGACGCACCAGCATCTTTATTGTGTCCTCCAAATTACCACTGACAGTTTGCATGACACAGCGCCAACGGACCAGTCTGCATGACTGTACAAACGCCACATTATCGTATTTAAATTCACACAAAACTCATGATATTTTCCTCCATACTTTTATTTGCAATTGTTTCAACACTATCAATAGCGCTCCGAGCTTTCTCCTTCTCGAGCGCGCATTCTTGTGCGTTGCCGCTGCGTAAAAATAGAAATAGGCTACAGTTGTCCATAACTGGCATCCATTGACACAATAGCTCCCGTTCCATAGACTTGGCTCCTCCCAATGCATGTGTGTGTGTGTGTGTGTGTGTGTGTGTGTGTGTGTGTGTGTAAGAGAGAGAGAGAGAGAGAGTGTGTGTAGCGGGTGGGTGACAGCTGGGATCGCTGCGCTCCGCTCCAGTCTGGTAAGAAGCTTCATCTCCAAATAGGATGACCGTCGGCTTTTGTGGAAGGGACTGCGTTCCGCTCCGTAACTAGTGCTGCTGGGACACCCGCTTGGTTCCGTCCGTTTTCTCTTTACTTAAGAGGAGTTTAGGGGCATCCGAGTGTTTTTTTTCTCCTTCTTCTTCTTCTCCCTCTTGTCTAGTGTGGATTTCTGATGGATATTCCGATTTGAAAAGGTGTGATTTGAGCGCGGCATGTAACAAAAAGCGCAAGAGAAAAGTAGTGCTCGTATTGTTATTCTGTAACGAGCACCGTCTGAACTGCTTTGAGAGACAAATCTGATGGATTACTAAAAGGCAGAGCTGTGTAACAACTCCGAGGCATATCCATTCATGAGCTGAAGGTAAGATTTCTTTGTTTATTTTAAAACTTTATGCTCGTATAGCCGCTATGATCCTGCCTCCTGCTCCGGAGGAGGTTTGTTTGCTGTACAGCCAGACGACAAGTGCACCCGCTTTACTTTATTGCTCACTGAGGTTTTACGTATTGATATTGCATTTTAAACTTAAATATTGTGACAAATCGTCACGATTTTCTTAAAAAAAACAAAAAAACCTGCCGTGTTTTCTTATAATAGCGAACCTTCTCTGCATATGAACAACCCATCATTTCGTACCTAATCCCTCTTGTGCTGTTTACCCATATAGAATAAAGAAGTGTAAGTCTCAGCGGATCTATTTCGGATCATATTAAGCATAAACACAAGCAACACAATTAACAATGTGTCACTGTACGAAGCAGGTTATTAAACTGGTAATGTGCTTGTGGGAACTTGGACCGACTCTCGTCCTCCTGACCTGCTGCTTTTTTGAGCCTCCAACCAGATAAAAACTGATCCCACAAAACAACCAGTAAGAATTTTAAACAAGAATAAAATCTCGACAAATATGAGTTTATGAACACACCTGGTTTGTTGTGGACAAGCTTCTCATTACGGTGCATGGCGGGATTTCTCCTGTTCCATTTCTCCTTGCCTGATTGATATTTCAAAATTGAAACAGCAATTTACTGAATAAACTAATTTCAGAGACTATATCTACATTGGTTTTTTTCATTCCTGCTTTCACACTTTGGATTGGATGTGTTGTGAATTTTCACTTCATTTGAATTTTTTTTTAATTGTTCCTATGAGGGTTTCTCCACAGGATGCATTTTATACCCATGCAAAAGCACTGGTTAGGGTGTGTTCAGGGAAATCAAGCTGAGATTCAGCACGGTGGTCACTATTACTCATGTCCTTAAGATCAATCAGATGGTTTTAATTCTGACTAGAGCAACCAGCCTCAGAAGTGGATTTGCCATTAGATGAAGTGCTGCTCCACATTATTTCTTTTAACAAGCTTGGGGAGAAGATAGAGGCCTCTCAAACCACATCCAGCAGTCCGGCTGCCAACACCCAGTTACTGTGTGGTTGCCCCCACTCTCCTCTCCTCTCCTCTCCTCTCCTCTCCCACTATGAAAAGAGCCCCCCAGAGGCATCGGAAAAAGCTGGAAAAGGGATTTGCAAACTCTAAATGTAGGTTATAGATTAGGAAGTGTGCAAGAGAGATGATAGAAATTGGTGAATCTAAGCAGTTTTGAATGCACACAACAAAATATGCCCCATGTCAGCTGCTTTTCAGCAACACCACATGGTATTTTGGAAACATAATTCTAGGATCCACCTTAAAAATGTGCGGGGAAATGATAGGAATAGTTCACATTAGCTCTGAGAGGAAAGGGTGTCTTTGTACATTTGTTTTTCCTGAAACGGCTGGAAATATTTGGTGTTCCTCTACGCATGTTTCTTTATCCCTGACCTTATGTTTTGTGCAGACAGTGGTGTGCTGGGGATTACACACAGACCTTAAATGTGGAATAACAGAATGTTTTAACATTTTACCACCGCTCCTCCTACAACATTAGCCTCAAGGCATTCAAATGTCCTGGAGGCATTTTTTGAGATGTTGCACAGGCGGTAAAACCTACTGTTTCGGGAAGGCTGCAGCACCAACACAAACCAGAGCACTAATCTCACTATTAACACTTTGCACACTGACATGTTGTGTTGCTGATACATGAATTACAGGACGATTACCTTTGTGACTTCAGCCGGCCTCTTGTCCTCCTGAGAAAGCAGAACAGAGCAGAACGGCCAGAGTTGTTGCTTGTATTTGGAGCAATGCTCCGTGAAGCGTTTGATCCGCCGATCCCTTAACAATAGCAATGGGGACAGCATTGTGTGTGACTGATGTGAATTTGTCACACTGTATGTGTTTGTGTTTGGAGGAGAGAGTTAGTATTTACCTTTACTGGCTCAGGACAGTCGGTGCTTGAACATAGCAGGTCTGAATAATTGATAAATGGTATTTACTCTTGAGCAATGAATTGGCTTTCTATTATAAACAATGAGGGCGGTCAGCTGCTGTTAACCACTGGTCCTCACTCAGTTATTGTCAATACCCAGCATTCAACCCTCTGTCTGTGTATTTATGCATAATTTATAAAAGCCATGTTTAATTGATGCAGGTCCTCAGTGTGTGGGCTGCTTTCTGAAACAATTAGAGAACAAGAAAGCATCAAACCCATCTCACTCATCTCAATGTGATTTATTGATGTTTAACCCATTTTCCATTTTCCGCATTATTCTGAATTGCTGCTGCTTCAATTACCGTGCCTGAATGATAAAATTCCCCTCAAAGGTGTATCAGTCAGGGCGAAAAAAAGAATAATCATGGGTTTGTGTGTGAGTTTGTGTACAACTGGTAGGAGAAATATGGGTCATCATAATCAGAGAATCGCTTAATTTTACACTGCACATTTGCTGACTTTTGCTTAGATTAGTAAGTTGGCTCTCTTTTCAGATTCAGTGGGAGTCTGCAGTGATTCAGAGGTGAAAAAAGAAACAGGAAGATCTCCTAACCTGCTGCAACAAATTACACAACTCACCTTCTGTATAAACAGTTTTCTACTTAACCCTGTGCTGCTCCATTTCTCTCATTTTTGTTATGCTTTTCATGAGTCTGAGGACTTGAACCTCTGATTTGATTAATTTATTTTTACTTTATCTAACAGATCATACTGAGATGTTACACAAGAACACAGAGATGATCATCATCTAAATTCACTTTCTACCCTTGTTCATACAGTATGTCTAATTTTCTTAAAAGCCTGAAGTTTATTTGCTCAGTGCTCCATCCTTTCTACTTAGGTTGGAACCATTTATAGGAGATGATAAATGAGATTCAGTGGACTATAGACAACTAAAATATATCACTGTGCAGTCCAGTTCACTATGCTCTGCTCAGCGCATGGCTCACTGAGAATGTAATCATTCACTAATCACTTGTTTCAGTGTGTCACACACACACACACACACACACACACACACACACACACACACACACACACACACACACACACACACACACACACACACACACACACACACACACACACACACACACACACACACACACACACACACACACACACACACACACACAGATCCACGGCATTTCCAGGTTTCGTGTTCTAAGTGTTGTTCTATCGTGCTGTTTTCTCCCACTTAGCCCAACCCCAGCGGCTCCATAAAAACATCCTCTGTGCGTCCATTGAATCAACCAACCATGTGTTAGACACTCTTCATACTAATTTCATTAGCATAATTGATTGAGTGTGTTGTGTACTGTATGTATGCCAAAAAAGCCAGAAGCACCAAGCAAGCAAGGACCAAGCAAGTGTCTGTTGATTTTTTTGGCTGTTGGTCCATGGCATGGCTGAGTTGATTGAAATGAAGTGAATTAGAAAGTGACAGGAAACCCATCTAGACAAAGACATTGCTACCATAAATACATAACGTATGAAAACCCTTTCACAAAAACATTTAAAATCAGCTTACAACATCAGTGGTCTCTTCATGGTCGCTTTTTATTTCAAATGTTTTTTATATACCGCATTAACATGTGATAATACCTTTGTCACAGCCGAGCTGGGTTGCCTGTCATTACTGAAATGGAATGGAAAGGAAATGCAATTGCCGGGATAATCCAAACGCAGCGGGGCTTTGTGTGATTGCCTGGGAGATGGATGAATGACTGGCCTTGAAAACAGCCAAGTCTCCAGATCAGATGATGTAAATCATGGTACCCAGTGTTAAAATATGATGTTCTAGTTCTTGTCCCGTGTTTTGCTTTTACAGGTGAGCGTCGCCAGCTGTGAGTCACAGAAACAACCACAGTCTATTACTACTCATTAGGATTGCATCCGCAACTGTGGCTTGTGGTTATTTCTGTGATTAATGTGTGTGTTGAGAGCCAATAAGGAAGTGTGTGTCACGTGGATGTTAAGCAATAGGGAAACTCTGCCGCCTCTTCATTTACTCTTTCAACCCAAACGCTGCTGCGAAGGTCGACGTCTGTATGACTGTGTGGTGTGTAAGTCAGAGCCTTTCACATTTACTGTGTACAGTACCACAAAGCACGGAGGGTGGCTAATGGTGGGGTGGGGGGGGGGGGGGGGGGGGGGATTTAAGTGTGTACTTATTGCGTGTACTCTCAGTGAGTATGTGTACATGTTTGCGTGGCGTTGTTCGAGTGCATCTGTCCCTCCTCCCCAGGCCCCAGCGATTGGCACTGCATCTCTCATCTATTAATCATAGAGAGCGCTTGCTCTCTCGTTCCGTTGCCATAGTTTCAGGACCTGAGACAGTGTTGGGGTGCCTGGCTGCCTAGAGAGAGGAAAAAGTGAGAGGAAGAGGAAGAAAGGAAAGGAAACCAAAAGAAAGGAAAAGAAAGGAAGGGAAGATGGTGTGTAGAGAACGACTTGAAACGCGCAGGCTGAGGAAGGAAGAACAATTGAGGGAGAGCAGTGGAGGAAAAGGGGAAGTGACTGAAAGAGCAATGGCAGGCTAACACGCCGAGCAGGTCCTCACACTGTGGATGGGAATGCTTCAAGAACCAAAATGGATTCCATTTTTATCTCAGCGGTGAATCCTCTATCTCCTCCTGTGTGTGCATCTTTTTAGTCTCCCTCACACAAACATGTAAACTCTGTACCTCTCTGCTCGCTCCTTCCTGAAGAGAGCAGAAGAACATTATCACAGTCGGCATCGTCTTGTGAATAGCACGCTCACGGGGCTGGTGCGTCTCCACTGTGTTACAGTAGGTTGAATTGCTATTATTTCATGTCGCTTTACAATGGAAAAGCCTTCAACAGAGCAGAGATGGAAGATGCGCTATAGGGCCTCCTGTTTCATGCTCAGTTGGATATTTTGATGTTTAATCGTGCTGAAATTTATGTGTTATTCAATGATGGATTACGACTGAAATGGACTGTTATGGAATTTTCCAAAGATAGGAAAAACATTTTGCTTTCAAACCATATCTTTCTGTATTTCATCTGCCTACCCGCCTTTCTTTCTTTCCGTGACTCATTCTTCCTTTTGCCCACTTTCGGATTTCAGGAATAATGAACACGGGCTGCGACTTTCAAATAAGTGGTTTTTGTTTTGGCTGTAGGCTTTGTACCTCCCATATGACCTCATAATCTCATTTGGGTCTTTTAATGGCTAACCATGCACTAATGTGATGGCTGTATTATCGCCTTGTCTCATCACATCATACCCTGTGCATGAGTATTTCCAGTGGGAGCTTTGAGAGCGTACAACTGACTCCACTGTAATCATGGGATTCTGACTGCATACAGCCATCTTTCACTCAAACGCATGTTACACAATTACACATTTACTCACTCAGATACACATTCAAGTGCACACAATTTCACATGCTGGGACAGTTTCTCACATGTCAGTAAGACTGAGGGGGAATGAAGAAAGCTCATCATTGTTACAGGAGTGCGTGCAATGGGTGCCAGGGGGCTGAAACCCAAGAGTACCTGATTGTAGAGTACACTGTGTAATTCTCCCTTCACCATGTGTGTACTTTCTGTAGGGGAATTACTATTAGAGGACAGCGGGACAAAGGAAGGAGTGAGAGGTTGTGCTTGCTCTTTGTGCAGATAGCACCAGGGTGGTTTTGTGCCTTTGAAGTGATGGGATTGCAGATGACATCATAGCGGCGGCATTCTCAGGTGCAGCAGGTGAATTAATCCAGGTGGGAGTGGGGCAGTGATGTATGCATGTGTGTGTGTGCATCAGTCATCAAAGCAGAGGAAAGCCAGTGTGTAAGTTGATCTGTATGCTCATGGCAGAGCAGCAGTCATACTCCCCCAGAGGCTATAAGCCCTGCTGAATGTGGAACATGCGGCTTCTTCTCCGATGCCCCGCCACTGGTTTTCATGCGCTGGCCAACCAGGGTTAGACAGATTTAGTTGATTATCCTTGTATCTGGATTTTCTCCACAGCAACATTTTAGTTCAAGTGATCAGTCAGCAGGTGTAAGGTTTTACTTAATTTAACACTTCTTACCACCCTATGGTGCAAACACATTTTAGCTGGCGAAAAGCCTGGACGGACTAGTTCAGCTGAAATGGCTGAGATCCTAGACTGCAGGTAATTTGTACCAGCCTTTAGTGAGCTCATCTGACACACTAATGATGAGCAAGGATTTCTAGTAATTGACCCTGGGAGAATATTAATTATTTCCAGGTGACTGCTAAATCTATACAAAGACCTGTGATTACTGTGGTAAAACAAACACAAGACATATTAGGAAAAGATTTTTGTGTTTCAGCCACATGAAAACAATCAAAAATGTGAGTATTAGTCCTCAAAATCTCGAACCTTACTAAACTATCATTATCTTAGTTTATTTTCACTGCCGGTTTATGCTTCATCAGAGTCTGTCTCAGACCTTGTTAAGGAATCAGTCTTCTGCTGGTCACAGTGGCTGGCAGACTACAAGTGATTCCCCGGAGGGTCCTCTATTTCAGAATCCAATCAGACCCAACTCGGAACAATATTACCTCTGTGTGTGTGTGTACATTTATTACATAGCTAATGAACAAATTGCAGCCATGTGGCACGGCCTGGTGGCGTGGCTGGCGAAAATGAGAAGCACACAGACTGCACACTCCAGTCCCCAGCCAACGCCTTCCCTCCCACCCCCCCCCCCCCCTTTTTTTTGGACCACAATACACACTCGTGCACGCACACGCGCGCTCGCATGCACACACGCCCCAGCCACAAGGCTCCCAGTGTTCTTGGTCTGTCTGTCCATCAGCTCATGCAGAGCACTGGGCTGGGAGTACTTATCATCACTCTCCTGAGTGGAGGCCTCACAAAGGCCCACTCACAACACACACACACACACGCACACACACACACACACACACACACACACACACACACACACACACACACACACACACACACACACACACACACACACACACACACACACACACACACACACACACACACACACAGTTCAGTGAGCATGGGGAGGCTCCTTGGTATCGCTCAGGCTGCAGGAATGATTAAATGTATGGTGTGACAGCAGCCTAAGCTGACACTGGGAGGAGGACAGCCAGATAGGCAAATGAAGGGACTGAGCAGGTAGAGAGACAGGCAGTGAGGCAAGCTGCAATCTTCAGTGACATACATTGAAATACTTTTAATTTGGTTTGGCAAATGCAATGTGCAAGATATGTAATTGCACCCTAGATAACACTTAACCGGTTCGAGCAATGCTTTTGCAATGCGACGAAGCCAACAACTATATGCAGAACCTAAGAAAAAACAAGGTCAGGGTGAATGATAAAACTGACCTGAACAACAGAATGCAATGTTTTAATCTGCGTTGGTATGTCAAAGTAGCTATCAGTGAGATTAAGGAAGTGTGGCTTTGTTTTATTTCACTGTTAAATTCTTTAAATCAAATTTTAGTTTATTTTTTCTCTTTGACTCAGGCAAAGTTGTATGAGTGCAATGAAAAAAAGTAAATTTATTGGCTGCAACTGTTGTAAAATGATTGTTTTGCTGGTCAGAGAGGGAAAAGAAAACACAGCATCAGTGCAGCAAATATGAAACCACATAGCCGACCTTAGTTTAAATGGTAAATGGTAAATGGTCTAGATTTATATAGCGCCTTCTAACCACACTGAGTGCAGTCCCAAAGCGCTTTACATATCAGTCATTCACCCATTCACGCTCACATTCACACACCAATGGGACAGAGCTGCCATGCAAGGTGCTAGTTGACCACTGGGAGCAATTTAGGGTTCAGTGTCTTGCCCAAGGACACTTCGACACATAGACCAGTGTAGACTGGGATCGAACCTCCGACCTCTCACTCCGAAAGACGACCACTCTACCACCTGAGCCACGGTCGCCCCATTGAGTTTAGCTCAAATGTTGGAAATAACGAAACAACTGGCCTGGCTCTGGCCCAAGATAAGACCATGTAGTTAATCTTTTTAAAAACCCAAGCGTTAAAACAACATATTGTGGTTTTGGAATGGTTTCATGCCAAAATTTTCATTGGCCAAAAAAAAAAATCAATATGCTTTGCATAGAAGTTCAAATAAACAAAGATATAATGTGTGCATGTGATGATCTCTGCATAATGGAATTATACACATTGACCGAATGTTAAGCCACTTATTACACATCAAATTTCTGTTTCTATTGCATATTTCATACACAACAAATTAGAATGTGAGAAATTGATGTTTCTTTTCTATATGTTTTCAATAGTCTTAGTCTGTCTTACAATCAGTGGCATAGAAATATAATTTAAAGACGACATTTTACAAGTGTAATGCAGATTTGTAAATAGATGGATGTGCTGGGAGCTGGAGAATCTCAGAGGTAACTGTGACATTTAGGGAGCCGGGTGGTAAGCAGAAAGATGGCCTGTCAAAGAAGGGTAATAGCTGGGACAGTGAGCAGCGGCAGGCTGACTGTTGAGCCACATTGGGCAACAAAACTAACTGCATCTCCTTTTCAAAATGAATTCCTGTGAAAAGAAATAATATTTCCCCCCGCTACGTCCATCCCCCTTTAATCTGGACAAAAGGGGCTCTGTATGTGGGCAGGTAATCAGGCAAGCAGGTTGATAGGCAGGAAGACAGACAAGCTGTGAGGCAGGAAAAGAGAAGTTGTGCCCTGCATGATAATGTATCCATTCATTCCCCTCTCTGATAATGTTCACAGCATGCTTGGGTTGATTCATTCATCACAGTCTACTGGAGGCCTTTTTACGTTGTTTGTTAAAAACCCCTCTTTGCTTTTCTAAACCTGTTAAGGTTTGTTGGCTGGATTATTAGGGAGGTGACTGTTTTTTGGGTCCGTGGAGGTGTTCAAGGCCTCGTGCAGCATGCGTTGGAGCTCGGGTCTTGTTTGTGGATGTATGTGCTGTTGGATTGGGGTGTGTTGCGACTGACATTTCTGCAATGACAACTATTTTGGTCTGTGAGTGGTTCGGTTTGATTGGGCAGTGCAGCTGCTGCATACTGAACTGCTGTGTGTTTTGATCTGCTCTCATTCCCAACTAATCTGGGACCCTCTCATCTGTTTGACTGATAAGTTTTCTATATGTTTTTTTTTTTCTTCTCTTGTGGGATCTGATTAAATTCACCCAAATCTGATAGTGGAATTATACAGCAATTGAACCCTAGATTAATTAATTAGGTTTGGACTCTGAATGAGAAGGCATGGCTACGTGCCCGGCTCGTCTAAACAGTTTGATGGGTTGAAATTGGTCAGACACGTTCACAGAAAATTCTTTCTGTTTTAAGAAGATGATTAAAGTGTGTATGTGTGTGTTGTCTTCAAATCAAATCCTGCTTGTGTGAAGGCTTTGAACTACTGATTTCGGCTGTTCAACAGATAGGAAAAACAGGAGAAAGTCAATTCATTAGCCGCCCTCTTTAGATTCCCTCGTCATCCAGGCCGCTCCCGTTCCTTCTCTGTGGGTTTGTGTCACGGTACATGTGAGGTAACCCTGGACAAATTGGATGTAGTAATGCTCGCTAGTCTAGTAATGCATCTCTGGTAACGAGATAGGAACACTGGGTGGGGGGTGAAGCTATCTAGACCTGCTATCTGGGAATCATTTATATCGTGTTGCTGAGTCTTACTAACAAGAACAGGCTCTGTTTACAACTTTGCACAACTCATTTTCATGATTGAAGTAACATTCTGTGCTTTTTTTCCCCATTTGATATCCATCTCCTGTAATCGAAGGGGTAATTTAGGTACTTAGGGTTTCAAAAATCACAAAGCCTTCGAGTTTTTTGGGGGTTTATTACAGAAAGCAGTGTTGTTGTTATCTGCTTCTTTTCAGAGGAAAATTCATGCCTCTATTACCTTTTTTCCATCTTGAGTTTACACTGCAAAATTACAGTATGTTACATCACCACACATGACAGCAGAGGAATCACAGTCAGACGAGGAGGTGGGATGAGTTGTTTGGAGGTGTAGCTCTGACCTAGATAAGATTGGGAGTTGAGCTGATCCTGTGATGTAGACCTATTGTTGTCATTCGGTATGTACCTGACTTTGATCTTCATCCTTCCCCTCGTGTTGTTCGGGATTTGCTTGTCTGTTCAGTCCTGTGCGGTGCAGTCATCTCGGGCCAGCTGAACATGCAGACTGGTTGACTGTTGCAGACTCTATCGAGAACAAATGGCTTTTCATCCAGCCAGCTGATAACATGGGACATGGTAGTGTGTTCAGTCCGGCGCCACTGCAGCAGACATTTATTTCACACATTAACAGGTGAAGGACTTAACGTGCTCTCTCAGCAGTGTGTGTGTGTGTGTGTGTGTGTGTGTGTGTGTGTGTGTGTGTGTGTGTGTGTGTGTGTGTGTGTGTGTGTGTGTGTTTGGGGGGGGGGCTTTGTGTTAGTTAAGCTAACGAAGCTTATCACGCTTATTCTTGCCATTGCAGCAAGGTTATTAGTATTATAATTCATATTTCTTTTTTTCTTGCTGGGGAAACTTTGTCACCTATAGTGTAACCTGTTCATAATTGCCATTTTTAATATGTGGTTCATATCTTATTCCGGTCATAGATTGAAGACCACAAAGGGCAGATAGATGCTGGGTTTTCTTAATTTTCACTGCTCAGCATGATTGTCTGTAAGAAAGCAGCATACATGGGCTCTGTTACCTGGGGAGTCTGTTTATTCTTACCTCCAACACTTGCATAATAAGGCGTGACTTTCTATTTGAGTGCACTCATTGCCTGTCCTACCCTGGAGGCAGTCACATAGTTATTCCTTCAACACGGTGATTTCCATGCTTGTAAGACTGGGCTAATTACTATAGTAAATACAGGTTGGGTTGGGACTACAGCATCAACTGAATGGAAAATGTGAACACAGGGGAGATGCTTTTAATTAATTAATTGTTATTTGTAGTCCTCTGTGAATGATTGGAGTGAGTGTGACACAACAGAAAAAAAAAACCCTACTCTTTTTTTCCTCAAAGTGCAGTGCTGGATGAGAATCCAGTGGGTTTCTAACATGGGTGAATTAGTCTGAAGTGTTCTATTGTAGTCTGCAAACTTTGCATGTATACTAAGATGTAGTGCTGGTGCTTCTGTCAATTTAGGATAATCCATAAAGAGCAGGGTCTCCGTTTCTGTTCTGACTGAACAATTTCTCATCTGCTTTTCATCCTTAATTCCTTGTGCCACTATATTGAGATTAAATAAAGATTGTGGTTGGTGGAGATATCGATTCTAGTGGCTTGAATGTTAGCTGATTCTCAGGAGCTTTTTATAGCCATCAGCAATGGTTATTCATTCCCTGGGATGCATTGTGTTACATCTTAGGCGGGTGTAGAAGCGGATGGCGTGATTGTAATCAATAGAAGCATTAATACTGTTCTTTGCACTGTGTGTCGTTCCCCTTCTCACGGATGACCGCTGAATACCTCTTTTAGACAAAACCGCCTCTATCATGAGGTTAACTCATGGTTCAAATGTGCTTGAATACTGTCATCATATGATGCGGTCTTAAGAGTGCAGTAAAAAAAACCAAAAAAAAAAACATAATGGGACGGCAGGTCATATGAACAGCTTGCTAACTACAGTAGGTCTGCCATATGCTTCAAGTAAACAGAGCTAAAAGGAGATATTACAAGTATTCACTGTGGGATGTAATGAAGAGCTGAATGCAGGGGGAAGGGATGTGACAAGTGAAGAGGCTTTGGTTACCATTTTAACTGATAGCTATCTCTCAAATGGACAGAGAGAGGAGTGCCACCTGTATTGCAGCCATTTGTGCAACAGAACAATTGGTGTATTTTATTACCTTGTAGATGAGGGAACTTTATCCACCTCTGAGGGGTATTTATGGTGAAGTTTGACAAACGAATATGCATTAGCGATAACAAGCATTTTCACTTGTAATTATAGCAATACGATAGTAATCTAGAAATCTAGCTAGCGTGCATGGCTTACACCGAAACATGCGCATGTACACAAGCATGTGCACACTGGCAAGCATTTTAGATTAAAAAACCCTGCATCACATGTACATCTACTGACTCACACATGGCTTTGTGTTTAGACCAGGTTGTGCCCGTCTCTGGTATCTGCTGTCAGGGTTTTGGGCTGGATTCTGTGTATCCGGTGTCGATGGGTCAGACATGTGCTCGGAGTCAGATGAAGATCTTTTCCATGAGAAGCTGAAGGTTCTTTTTCAAAGCTTCTTTGTTTTGTTGGCTGGGAAGAAATTAATCACTTGGGATTTACGGAGTACAAGTGAGAGGATTAATGGATTAATTTGTTTGGTGATCTGATACAAATGATTTGTCAACCACTTTTCTAAACTTATAGTCTTAAATACCACAAGGTATTCAATTGTACCACTTTGCATCAAAGGACATTAAAGATGGCATTTTTACAAATTCCTGACATTTCATGTGTCAACGCTGGACTTTTCCAGTGTTTATTATGAATCCATTCATCCATCCATTCATCCATCCATCCATCTATCCAGCCATAGAAAGGTACCTGATATGTCTTAGTGCTACCATTACACTATAGTGCATGCTAACCCACAGTGGATTTATTTTTGTCCTAAATTATGATGTGCATATAATCTTTAGAGCACCATAAAATAAAAATAATAGCGATTGAGCATTTTATCCATATTGTCGACTCATATTGCAGTTGTAAAATATAATCAATCAAATGCCTTAGTTGCGATGAGAGTAGCAAACCTCATAAATGTGACACAAATCCTGGATTTCTCTGGCTTTATTGTTTTTGGCATCATTGTTTTCCACAATTCAACTGGGAGCAGTAAAACAAGGTATGTTACAATATTGCTGCATAATATAACACTTTGTCACACCATCTGTTGTTTCTACTTTCTTTCAATTACAATATGTTCATGAATGTGAACATCAGAGAGCAGCCAAAAAGAAAGGGTTGAGTCATGGTTTGCGGCAGCGCAACTATTACCTCAAATTCAGATTTTGGCTGTGCGATGAATATCGGATTTTCCCAGTGAAATTACACATCATTGTGATATGGATCAATGCGATTGCTGTGTGTTTTGCATATCCTGTACTGAAACATACTATGGATCTGATTTGCCATGTTCAAGCTGAGGCGAACATGATTCCATTGAGTGCCGCTGAGCGTTCAATCGAACCCATCTGATTGTGTTTCTGCCCACCCATGCTGCAGGCCAGGCGTGCAAGCTATGAGCTATAGTGGTCTGTCACAAAGAGCCATTCAGTAAAACTTCCTCTCCGAAAAAGATCAAATGTATAGATAAGACAAACAAACTTGTGTTGGTTGCCTGAACAAATCATAGGATATTTCCGACTTCTCTGTTCCCTATTTCAATGCAGCAGCTTCGTTCTCTGAGACATTAAGATGTTAAGATGCAGAAGATCATATCACGTTGCTGAACAGTTGATCCATTTGCCTGCAGTTCACTTAGGAAATTATACTTACCTTTGAAGGCCCACTTGTACGTAGATACCAGAGACAGCAGAATAGTGAAACAATTTATATATGAGAATTGAGCTTCAGTTTCTGGTGATGAATTTAAAAATACCCAGACACATTTCATTAATTTTCTCCTAGTTATGATTTTCTTATTGCTTTGTTTTGTATTGTAATTACAGGATGGTGGCTTATGCTAATTACTCTGTGTTCATTCTAGGTACTTTTATAAAACTGAATGCTAAAGCTCAAGAGGACATTTTCGTGAAATTGTCAAACTTCCTTCGTCTTTCCACAAAAGGATAATATGCTAGTAAATTGAATTCAGAAGAGTTAGGATCCTATTGAAATCTGAAAATCACTTGTGTACTAGAAACTGGCTGCGAAAGAAACCCTGAAAACAATATAGCAAATAATAAAAAGTATCAGTTTTCTTCTTTAAGATCCCTGTTGTCGACACTGTATGCCGTTGCTGTGAGGAGGAGGAGGATACGGAGATGAGAGAGGAGAAATAGATCAGCCTTTGGTGGAGGTTGGCCTCTCAAGTGCACAGTGTGGCACCCCTGTAGTTGAAAGTGTGTGCATGTTTTTCAGAGAACATGCGTGCAATTGTGCGTGTGTGTGTGTCTGCATCAAAGTTTTTGTTTCATGTTTCATGTTCTCTGTACTTATTCCCACCCCTGCTGCGAGCCTGTGTGTACTTTAGGTGTACGTGAGTGAGTGTCTCTGCTGCTCCGTTGACCCGCTCGCGAAGTAAATATTGCAACACTGAGAAAGCAGAGCTGGTAAGCCCAGGCCAGAGCAGGAGAGACGAAACGGGGAAGAAACCTGCACACAGACCCTTCTTTATACCTCATTAATAACAGCCCTACGGAGGACAGCCTGAGGCCACACAAGGTCTGTCAAGGTAGTGCATTGTGTGGTAGGAAGTGAGTTGTTCATATGGTAATAGCTGCTGAAGCAGGCTCCTTCAAAGCCCGTTTGTCTTAGTGAAAGTTGTAGTCACTCACTGAGGAGGACTGGATGGAATGTGACAGGGTGCACTGCTGTTTAGTTACTGTAGCTTAATTGACCCTGAGAAAGACGAGTGAAGGCGGGGGGAGGGTGGGACCGGACTTCGCGCAGAGAGGAGCAATGGAAGCGGGAGGTCGGGAGAAACGAGCGCAGCAGTGGGGGGGGGGCAAAAACAGAAAATTGATAGAGACAGAGAGCAAGAAAGAAAAAAAAAAAGCATCATTATGGCAGAAGAAGCCATGCTCTAGAATCTGTTTAGTCGACAGGAAAAGTATTATTGGCCAACATACTGCACAATGCAAAGGATTCCTCAGAAGTCCCTTTTACTAATGAGCTAACTTGTCCAGAATCATCATCTTTCTAATTATTTACTTCATTTTTATTTATAGTTATATTTATAGTTTGCCTATTTATTGCATGCTGATCTGCTCCTTTTCTGGGTCAGGGAAAAGCTGAGTCTTGTTTTCTCTCATTAAGCTACATTACAGCAACAGTCAAGAATATATTATAGTGGTTCTGCATGCAAACATATACAACACATAAGATGTTGTCACTTTCATGCAATTATTAAGTTTTGTACAGTAGATGGTAGCAGGGTTAGTGGCCCCGAGGAACAAACTTGGCTCACAGACAGGAATCAATAACGGCAAATATAAAATTCACAAGAGTGAATAAAAACAACAGTAAATACAAAATATGGAAGGATACGGCTCCAGACTGCTTTGATTCACCCAAGAATACAAAAAGGAAGGCTCTTTACCTTAATGCTGATAATGAGTTCACCACAAAAATATTGTCTAAATTGTCCTCCGTGCCTTATAAAACCGTGTGTGGCTAAAACTCAGGCATGTCCCTCCAGGGTTAAACCAGAACAAGGAACAGCTGGTGCTTATATTTTTATACACAACATTGTGGGTGTGTCCATACAGGTACGGGCCATCTTCCAATGCCAATTTCAGCCATTCAAACCGCCATCTTGCTCATTTCCATTTCTCAAAGACAAAACATTGAATCCCACTTTGCCCTCAGTGGTACTTGAGTGAGAGCATGAGTGTGTGGCTGAATGTGTGAACGTGACTGATCATGTTGAGATTGCTGAAGCAGTAAAATGTGCTACATTAGTAGAGTCCATTTACCATTTTTACATCGCCTGATGCATCCATAGCTGGTCGCATGCCAAATCACATTTAATCTTAAAAAGAGAACATTTTATAGATTGAATAAATCCTACCTGCCGGTGGCATCTCTAGGGAGGTAAATCCTCTGTCTCGTTGCAGGACAATTAATGACTTGAATATATATACTTCAGTCATGTCATCAAAATATATATATTTTTTTTGGTTAATAGCATACCCACTGAGATCATTAAACTTTAATCTTATCTTAATGTGTTCTCAGTTTGGGCTTCACGAGGATTTGTCCCCTCACAAGAGGAGTCCTTGGTAATACTTTATTTGTCAAGGCTTTAATATTCACTGTCAAGCTGTTTCATTTTCTAAAGAGCAGAAAGTGTTAAATGGGCAAAAGTGTGTGTGTGTGTGTGTGTGTGTGTGTGTGTGTGTGTGTGTGTGTGCGTGCGTGCGTGCGTGCGTGCGTGCACATGCGCACTTGTACGTGCATGTGCATGAATGTGTGTTTGAGGTGCATTTGAATGCATGCGCACTTGAGTGTTTGTTTTAAAGTCGGTGGGTGAATGTTTGACATTCAGCAGCAGTTTTTACTTTTAATCTGACAGGTGTGATTGATGACGCTACACGTACATTACACACACATAGACTTGTTTTGTGTCTGCTTCATCACCGCCTCTTGCTCTCATCTGAATTTTTACCAAAATTACTTCTTTTTTTTAAATGCCACACAATCAGTCCTGTCCAGTCTTTCCCATCTTCTCAGCTTGAAATCTGTCCTTAGTGTCTGCTCTATCCAGAGGTTATGAGCTAATCAGAAATGGAGAGACCTCTGCAGACCTCGGTCATTATTTGGGTTAAAGCTGAGCGACAATTGGTGAATCTATTTTAAGGCACTGGCTGTGCTGGTTGCCCTGTACTTCGTATATCTCTCAGGGGGAGCAGGGAGTCATTGATCTATTGCCGAACCGCCCTCCTGCACTCCCCTCCTCTCAGTGAGATCCCACAAAGCATCTTTACCCTGCAGCTTTCACCTTCATATGGCTCACCCGCTAGACTGTGAGGTAATAAAAATATCAGTGTGAAAGAAAACCAGCTGAAAAGGCTTTAAGTGACACCGTCAGCTTCACATTGCAACACCTCCAGCATTAGTGGAAGGTGATGTTTTCTGTTTGGTGCACAGAGGCTGTGGATTGCAGTCTATAAATTATAGACCATGAGACCCTTGCCCTTTTGGAAAATAAAAGTATTCCTAAGGTATGTGAACTAAAACAAAGATAAACTGCTGCCTGATTCTCTAGCCAAGCGGTAAATAGTCTGGAAGAGCACTACTGACGAAGAAAGAGGCCATGTGCCTCTACTGGAAATACATTTTGTGTTCAGAGGAGAGCTTTTTTCTTGATTTTTTTTTTTGTTCATAAAAATGAAATTAGCTTTTGAAGCGGATCGTTTAACTGCAGTGTGACTTTGTACATTTTTTGTATTGAATAAATTTATGCAACACTTGGGATTAAAAGTTGTTGGTATGGAAATAAAACAAACTGATGTTTTATTTAAACAAAAGACCAGATCACAACATCACATAAGATTATATCACAGTCTTTGCGCACTGTGTTTCTGCTTGGGAGTGGTTGTTTGTCCAGTTGTGAGGTCACCACGCAAGCTTCACCTGTCCTGACTTGTCACATTTTGGTTCAGTGGACGGGAGGATGAGCAGCAGGAGGAGGGGCTGCCCGTGTCCACAAATATCCCACATTCATCTTCCTCTCTGTCTGAACTGAGCCTCACATTTCTTCACTGCTGTGTTCCCTAAGTTGTCGAGCAGTGGTCATTCTCAAAAGGGTGAGAGGTGAAAACGGTCCATTTAATCTTGCGATGTCTGCGCTTGTGCGCGCACGCGTGTGCCTGTGTGTGTGTATGTGCGTGTCTGTCAATTAGTGAAGGTTAGTGCCAGACTGTCTGTGTTAAAGCTTGGCTGCCTAATCTCTCCATGAAAAGTCAATACAATATAACTGTTTTTCAAAGAGACAAGGAGACTTAAGGGGTGTTTCAATGTTAGACTAGCTGAATGGCGTGGGCTCAGAAACTCACACAGAAAATCCTCTTGAACCAGAGATATAATGACTGTGTATAATTTTGGCTCATGGAGGCAGTTAGTCAAACTACAGGCAGGGAGAAATGTGTCTTTTCTGTAATTTAAAGTATTGAAATTAATCTTTTCAATATCATCGAATGAGCTTTCACACTCATTTTCTTGCCCTTTAAAAATCATATCCAGTCCTTGGGAGCTGTGGGGGGGGGGGGGGGGGGGGGGGGGGCTCGTTGACACAATAATGCAACTATTGAGACATCTCGTCGCTGTGACATGTGTTTTGGTTCACTGGCAATCGGCGTTATTCATTCACCAGTTTCCCCCATGCCTACTCAATCACCACTTTAGTTTACATAGCCTGTGCCTCCTTCTTGGGTTCCTGCTGCCGACTCTCCTGCTATGTCTTTGTTTGTTTTGGTAATGGATTCCAAGTTGCTATTGTTACTTATGTCACTTGGTGATTGATGGGAAAAATTCACCTTCTCAACCCCCCCCCCCCCCCGCCCTTCCTCCTCGCCCACCTCCAAAGCCATGGTTGTATGCCTTCCGGGATGAACACACAGCGAGAAGAACAAGTCCCATCCTATTCTCCTGACAAAGTGACTCCCTGGCTTCCGGATGCTCGCTTTTTTTGGACCAGCGGGCCGTGCCTTTAAATCAAGAAGACCTCTCTGAAAACAAGCCTGATTCTGTGTGGCTATGACAGTGCAGTCCCCAAATGGGAGGTCGAGATTATATGCGTGGACGGTTTGGGGGTCTCTCCATTCATCGGCCGTGTCACCCCATGGGGGAGGACTAATTGGTGGCCCCAAAGAGCTCGATGTTTTGTCCCTGCTGCTCACAAAGGCATCGGGGTGCGGTCGCTCAGAGGATTGGGGTGGAGGGGAGCGGCAGCAGGGACAGAGAGAAGAGCAGGTTTCCCATAGCGTAGTTGGCGGTGCTGAACCACAGGGGGGGTGGGGGTGGGTGAAGTGGGTTGGGGGGGGGGGGGGGGGGGGGGGGGGGTTAGGCTCACTACTGGCTAGCAAGGGGACATGACACACTCATTCACTCATCCACTCACTCATTCACACACTCGCATATATACATAGACTCAGTGGGGGATTCTGGTGCCAGTTGCTGGCCTCCTCCTCTACAAATGATCCAAGGCTGACCCACATAGTCAGCCATGTGTGAGGCTTCCCTTTATCCCACAGCCCGGTTGAAACATTGAGTTATGGGTGTTCTCTGGTGCTCCCTGGCTTCTCGGCTGGGACTGCACTGGGGCCCCATGTGGGACGACATTGTTCACCCCATCCCAAGGACAATGAAGCTGTTGGCTGAGACGAGAGAGGGGAGATAGGAAGAGTGTGTGTGTGTGTGTGTGTGTGTGTGTGTGTGTGTGTGTGTGTGTGTGTGTGTGTGTGTGTGTGTGTGTGTGTGTGTGTGTGTGTGTGTGTGTGTGTGTGTGTGTGTGTGTAAAAATGAGGAAAGACAAAAATTAAAAGATGGAGACATGGAAATAGATTGAGATGGACTGTGTGAATAATTGAGGGAGGAAGGCAACGGGTGAGAGGTAAAGAGGTGCAGATGGACATGAATGAGTTAAAGAAAGTGTTTGGGGTAAAAGAGACGGTGAGAGATTGCATCTTTTGCAACACAAGGGGAAGAGATAAGATCCTGAAATGACCGAGGTGAACAGGGGGAAAAAAAGATAGGCAAGAGAGATAAAAAGAAAAGAGTGATGCCCTAAGACAGATGGTGAGATAGCCAGTGAGCACAAGTCTGAGGCCGTATGAGAAAATATTGATTGCAGTGTGCTGGGTGTCTTCAGCTGTCGTAGCTGGATCCAGAGCGAGGTCGTTAGCGTCTGCAAAGCATGGAGCCATGGACATTAGTGGCTCTTTAACAAACTCTGTATTGATTAGGACTTAGAGGAAGACTTACATGTATACCGAGGGATAATGTCCTGTATGTAATTAGCACCATATTGTACTGGACATTGTACAGGAAGTAGGAGCTGGATTAAAGAGGGAAAGCATCATTTATAAAGAGAAATGATTTCTTTAAAAGTAATATCATCATTTCACACCGAGCTGTTCTCATGAGCCTTTTAGCCTTTTCACCCTTAACAATATTCCATCAAGACTGAGGAATTTTCTGCTGCAAAAAGCTGCTGATGAGGCTAATTCCTGCAGTTTATTTTAAAGGCATAAAGAGGATAAATCAGAAAATGGGAGCCTCAGAGGTGTCATGGATCATTTAACTTGGTCTCATTTTCTTCTCGCTTTCATCGTTTCTCCCTCTCTATTTGACCATTTGATTAGTGGCTGTACTGGCTCTCAAACACGCCAATATAAATGACAAACGGCTGTGAAGCTCATCAAGTGATTGTGGTAATGATGACTGATAAAAAGTGTTGCCTCATATCAAACGTTGCAGTCTGAGCACAGTTGAAAAATGTTGAGTTTTAGGCGGAATTTTCTGCTGCTAGAACGGGCTTATTTAGTGTTTTTATGCGTGAGCTTGCATGTTTTCCCTTCGGAAGTGTAATTGTTTTTTTGTTTTTTTTTACTGGTATTGCATATTGGTATCAGGGTTATATTCTTCCCACAAAACATGTGTTTTTGGTGTGAATGGTGTGTAACATAGGCGTGAATATAAGTGATTATGTGACTGTTGTGTTTGTCCTTTGAGCTACTGGTGAGTGGTCCGTGGTGTACCCTGCCCTTCACACATCGTCAGCTGGGATTGGCTCTCGCACCGTGTGACCCAAAGTTGGACAAATTGGCATACAGTAAAAGATTGATGGATGGATGTCAGCTCCCAGAACGTCCTCAATTTGATTCAGGGAGTTTGTTTTTCGACCTGTGCATTTTAGTCAGAGTACTCCAGTGTCCTCCCACAGTCCAAGAACATCAGTATTTGGTGAATCGATGTTACTGAATTAACATAAGTGTAAATAAGACAGTTTGACTTGTGGTGGAATGGGGACCTGTCCAGGGTGTCCTCTTTCTTTGC
>NC_137656.1:10583315-10595815 GCF_963422515.1 Blennius ocellaris
CAAAAGACATATTTGCTCAGTGAAGAGTACAGCGTGGAGGCAGAGATAAACAATTAGGAGGAGAAACGTGATCTCAGTGTTGGCAAGCCCACACTGAGAGCCAGCGATAGACGTCACCTTTGCTTTTAAAATAGTTAATCTGCTCCTGGAGGGACAATGACTGCGCTAAGTCGTTTCTCTCTCTATCTCTCTCTCTCTCTCTCTCTCTCTCTCTCTCTCTCTCTCTCTCTCTCTCTCTCTCTCTCTCTCCCCCTCTGTCGCTCTTGCTCTCTCTCGTCTAAGTCCCTCCCCTGAGCTAAACCCCTCTGAGGCACATTGCTGGGATTAGCTTGTGTTGTTGTTGCGCCTCTTCAGCTCTACTGCATCAGCTTGAGTTGAGATGCAAATGCTGCAGTTACACTGTATATACTAGAACAGCCATGTATATCATGGTAAGATGCTTATCTGTGGATAGAGTAAAGTGATGATTTTATAGGATGCCACATGACCAAATGGCTGTGACATTTACTAAACATACGTATTGTTGTGTAACCTTTACACAAGGATGACATTTCAGACTTTCTCTCACTCCTTGTTTCTGTTTGAGTGAGAAGAAAAATGTTTGGACTTGGTTTGTTTTTATGTTTGTGAGAACAACCATACAGGGACTCCAAAATTGTAGCCACTGTTAAAAATAAAAGTTGCTGGGCTCTTACCTGGTGATGGTCCCAAGCGGCAGTTTCTATGTCAATTCCCCGAGAGGGCTCTTTTGGGGATCATTTCACTCTGACCCATCTGAAAAATAAGAAAACAGTCAGGTGAATAATGACGAAGGTAATGCACATGACTTTTTTTTCTTTTGCACAGTACATTATACAGGCTTAATGTTAGGTGGGCTGTATATGACCTTTACTGACATACCCTGGGATTGAGAGAGAGAGAGAGAGAGAGAGAGAGAGAGAGAGAGAGAGAGAGAGAGAGAGAGAGAGAGAGAGAGAGAGAGATTTGTGAGATTATATTTGTATGGACACTAGATAATCCTGCACATTTGGATTAAAATGATGCTCTTTATCTATTTGAAAAATCTTGTTGTACACTTATAGATACACATGTGTAAATATACTGTAGGCAGCTCATCCTCAAGGGGTCCCGATCCAGACCTTTCAAAAGAAATTACCTTTATGTCATGCTATTATAATTTTTTTTCAATTACATTTCATCCAGTGTGGTAATTGCAGTTGAAGTATGTTTTCGGGGTAATGTTTTATTTTTCAGAAGGTGTTACATTTCTGATATATAGCACATTGTACTTGAAGCCATTTGCAGTACAATTCCTTGCTTCTGTTATGTAGTAGTTTGGTTGAATCAATATGAAGGTCTCCACTACTTTTCCTTTCTTAAAACCTGTCGCATTTGACCTCTGCTCCCATTCAGCCTGCCTCCAGATAGTCAGCTGTTTATCCTCGTGGCATGCTCTCTGTTGCTATGGTACAAGGGGATTAGCTGCTCTTGTCCGTTGGCGTTGTCTTGTCCACACACCGCACTCCAACTAGCCGGAAGACAGCAACCCGCTCATAATCGAGCACTTCAAGAGTGCCATGTTACTTCACAGTGACAGATTTGACAGCACTTCAGTTGTCAGATCCAGTATTTTGACAGATGAAGAAATGTGTTAAAGGCCAAAGCAGATGTTTGCAAACATGTCAGATTCATGCATACCTGTGTGGCTGGGATTGATTGCACAGAAATGGCTCAGATTCAACATGACAACAAAGTACAGCTCTGTCTCTTCACAAGCTTGTTGTCGTACTCCTAAGAGAGCAGCACCATCCAAGAGGCTTTAAATACTGATTCAAGAAGGCTGCAGGCCACAGAACATTTCCATTTACCTCTACTGCAGATAACATTAGAAGCAAAGCCTTTCCAATTTACTCCTAAAATGCAGTAATATACCGTGCTGATTAAATGTATTTAGATATGAATCTTGACCTCCCTGCCAGATCTACCTAAATACCTTCTCTAAATTGCCTCATACCCATCCATAGTAAATCTCTTCAAACCTGTCAGTGTGTGATTTTAATTTATCACATTAGTATGCCAGGAGAGAATGAACCTCGACTGTATCATTTCACAGCTGGCTTATCTTTGCAGAAGAAAAAAATAAATTGAAAAACGAAGTCTACTGGTTTGATGCACTGAATTGGTTCTTCTGCCGAACTAAACTGACTGACAATTAGCAACATGAACTGACAAAGAAACAAAGATGGTAAATGATTAGATGCACAGCATATAAATGAGCATAACACATTGCTAATGAATTGTATGCATTACCGCTGAACTTCTCATCTGATCAAAACAAGGCTAGAGCATGATGATTAATGCATGAATGATGCGTCGTTCTAAAGGAGAAAGTTTCATCAGGGCTGTGTGAGTTTAAATTTGAAGCATCAATGTCCTCCGAAAGTCATTTTGCCATACTTGAATACACATTGCAGTTGGTAAATGAGAATATGCAAAGACATTGCAGTTGGCTCATTATGTGTGATTAAAAGTAGTCTTTGGAGTAGTTTACATATTCAAAATGTCTCAAAATTGTTATCCAAAATTGGCACATTGGTGATTAACATTTATCTCAAAACAATTGAACCATATGTTTTCAGAAAGTAGAGAAAAACTCAATGTTGCATTTTGTATGTCACTTGGGCTAATTCCAAACAAGTCACTGTATCAGCAAGATAGCAGCTAATTATCCCTCTGTTGTATGGTCCTTCTGTTCCAGATTTAGCCTCCGCAGAGTTTAAAGGTAAAGATAGTAATCCACAGATCCTTTAACAATGAGACTAGATTATGTGGAGGATCCGCACGGATTCACTTGAGCTTATAAGTCAATTACACAAAGACTATGTTTGCATTTGCAGTGTCCAGCAATTCTTTAAGTTTTGTGTCAGGGGGAAAAAAAACTGAGAAAACCACCAAAAAGTCTTGACCCAATAGAAAAATACACAAATATGTATCTTTATACGTAACTCTTAGCTTGATTGTCAGAATGACCATGAAATAGGCCTGCAGTAATATATTTGTTCAGCCAGCTTGATTAAGGTGCTCAACCTCAGCATTGCCTGATAACACAGGTCCTTTGCATTGTTTTCTGTTGAAAAATTGCATGTCAGTGGAATTAAATGCACAAATAGTTAAATGGTTTAAGTTACCGGATGAGCAACTTGATCCTCTTATGTCTTAAGGGGTCCTAACTCTGTCGGTAAAGAACAGATTTCATTGTTGCAGCAAGCAGACTGTTAAAGTGCTTTCTTGCAGGCTTTCTCTGTAATTATGTGCACGTGGAGGTGTGTGTGTGTGTGTGTGTGTGTGTGTGTGTGTGTGTGTGTGTGTGTGTGTGTGTGTGTGTGTGTGTGTGTGTGTGTGTGTGTGTGTGTGTGTGTGTGTGTGTGTGTGTGTGTGTGTGTGTGTGTGTGTGTGCGTGTATACATGGGTCTGGTCCTTGGATGTAGAGAGGTTGGTTCTGTGGGTTTGAGTGGGATGATATCAGGCTGAAAGTGGGGACTGGATGAAGAGAGGTATGGGTGGGGCAGGAGCCCCACAGGACTCATCATGAGCAGAGGATATGAGGGGAACAATAAGAAAGGAAAAAAAAACGAGGAGATTGTACATCCTCCTCCTTTTTTTTTGCTCCAAGGCCAGTGTGACAGCAGCTGAGGTCTGAGCTCGCTGTTGTTGCCTTTCAGCAAAGTGGATATTTGAACCCTGATCAACCCTCTCCCTCTTCTCCTCTATTTCTTCCTCCCTCTTGCTCCTCCTCACTCGTTTTTTTTGTGTCTCCAATACTATTTATGTTATCCCAACAAACTCATTAATCACGTTTCCTCTGGATATAATCTGCTTGTCAATCTAAGCCCTGGTGAAGGTAATGGGAGGGAAACCCCCAAAACAGAGAAAGAGAACATAGGATATAAGAAAAAAATAAAGCAGACAGATGGGTTATGTTTCACTGGAGGGTCACTTAGACAAAACAGCCGAACTAAGGCAATCCACAGTGATTGGAGTCATCTTTATAGGTACTTTGTCTGCGTGAGGAGAGCCAGACTCATGTTTATCTCCAGAGCCAGATGGACAGAAGTGAGATAGAGAAAGACAGAGTGTGGGTTAAAGGTAGAGAGGGAAAGCTGAAGATGTGGGAGGGAAGGAAGGAGAAACTCGAAGCAGAAGGGGGGGTTGAGGTAACATGGGATGTGGAGTTGGGGGAGGCTCCAGTCACAGTCTTTTAGTCGATGGTGAAGAATTACTTTGACAGAGACAATCAGGATGAAATGTTAATGCAAGTGCGCCAGAGGATGCAGTCACAGCCAGACTAAATCCTCCTATGGGTAAACGAGAGGGTAGAGCAAACAGGCAGACTCAGAGACATGAGCGCATGCTTGCTCAGATATACAGTTGTGCAACAAAGCTCTCATGAAATTGAAGTTATATTTGCTGAACACAAGCCCTTATCTGACTTTAGCGAGAGATAAACTCTATCAGAAAAAACAAAAAACGCAACTGCTCCTCTGACCTCAGTGTACGAGTAGGTGTGTCTGTGCTATGTTTGTTTCTGGAGTTAGGATGAGCTCCTCACACAGTGTACCAGAAGCTGTGCAGGCGGCTGGGATTGCTCACAAATACACATTTTCAAATCCCAGCGTGTGCTGCCTCACAACTGTTTAGAACTTTTCTGTACCGACACATCTTGTGCTCTCAGCTTTCTGTCATTTTGTCTTCCCAGTTTTGGCAGGAGTCTCGTGTCAGACAGATTGGCAGCATAGTGACATGTCTGATATGCAGAGCTGCATCTCCTTTAAAAAAAAGAAAAAAAAGAAGCTGAATGTCGTGAACTTTCTGGTAATTCTAACAGTTTAGATTTGGTATGAAGACTAATTTCATGGTAAAAGCTCTTAATGAGCATGTAACGAGTTGCGCTTTCTCATTGCCTTTGGACTTAAACAGTCGGCTACAATACTATCTTATAATAAGAAAAACAGGAAGTCCGGTTTTCAACTATAAAAGACTACTTGGCTTGAGAAAAAGTACGGTGTGAAAAGTCTGATTCAAGCGATGTGAGTGGGATTCATCCTCCCACACATTTTAAAAAACACCGGCTGTAGATGATTTAGTTTTGTTTGTTAAAATCAGCCAAGTCATAAATCATGTGTAATGAAGGCACAGCAAAATCAAGGTGTACGGACATTACCGTGATGATAAATCAATGCCTTTTGGCTCTCAATCACTCAGGTTTGCTGAAGCTGCTAATGCTGAACTTTGTCTCGTCACAATATCAACGTGTGTGAGACACAAAGAGGGACTCTCCCACACGTCATTCATCAAACTCCTTTGAAAAGTAGGCTGACATGTAACTCTTCATCCACAAAATAACGGCTTCGACATGTGTCTGCTTCCCCCACAAACTTTTCCCACCCGTATAAGAGTACACCTTAGCAACAGCTTCCCAAAGTCTCCTCAAACTATCTCCACCACAAACAAGAAAAGTTTATAATTACTTGGTTTCCGTGATTGTATTGTGGGCTTGTAGTCTGGCAGCCAGACTGGCTGATGAAGCAAAAGACAAAGAGATCAACCAGATGGTGAAACTACCATCTTTTGTTTTGATTGAAAGAATCGGTAATCTTGACGATATTTAGCATCACGGTGAGTGGGTTCTACTGGCTCAGGGTTCCTCTGTGTTACCACAGTGTAAAGCTCGGGAGCTGCAGGTAGGCGCACACCCACCATCTGACCGGCTGACTGTAACACAACACTTGCAAGGGCGAGCACATAACCACATTGCACAAAACGCCCGCGACAGCCCATCACTCCAGGCCCGGTCGTCGTGCTTCTTCACACTTCATCTTTCATTATCGCTCAGCCTGAGAACAATAGTTCAAGGCTGAGAGTCTCGGCACGTTCAGTGTGGCTTCGCTCACTTTTATTCCCCCGTCCCCTCCTCCTCTGCTCTTATTATGAGAGGAAGTCGTAAAGCCAGATCTTTAGATGTCGCCGAGTGGGGCAACGGAAAAGGGCGGAAGATTAGAGATGAAAAGCAGAGGAACCAGTTGAGGTTTGTGAGTACAGACGCGTGTGTGTGTGTGTGTGTGCGTGTGTGTGTGTGTGTGTGTGTGTGTGTGTGTGTGTGTGTGTGTGTGTGTGTGCGTGTGTGTGTCTGTGACGTTTTCCTATAAAGACTGTGCCTGCTGTCTGCCTGAAATAAAAATAAGTTTTAACCAAAATGAAGTAATCAGGATTTGGAGGTGTGAAATGGTAGGCTGTTACAGCCTTTATCACTTGCAAGGAACGACACTTAGTAAGTTATTGTGTGAAAATAGATAGAATATAAAGAAGGAGTAATTGCTTCCTGCACCTCCCAGATTGCAAGTTTTTGGAAATTATGCAGCGTTATTATAAACAGCAAAGGTTTTTTGTTTTTTTTCTTTTCTTTCAGCGGCACTGCTCATTTGTATGCTGGAAATTATTCTGTTTATATTTTTGTGTCTTTGAATATTTTGAATGGATTTTTTGAAGCCTGTTTTATTTTCCACATAGTTTTTCAGTTGCTGCTTTTTCCATGTTTGCAGTTGGAGTCCGGCAGAATATGAAAAAGCAATTTAGTTTAAGCATGATGATACTCTAATGATAAGGGTATAATAAAAGTGCAATCAAGTCTTTGCAATATTAATGGGAAAAAAAAATCTTTATCTATATATATTCTTTTTGGATATGAATAAGAAGACAATCAACCCAGTTCCATAAAAGCCGCACAACTGGCTAACCCACCCTGGTCTCTCACAGGGGAAATTTACAGCCATGATGTATGGTCCTGGCCACTGAATTAATGCAACATTTCCATTAGAAAAATTGCTTGACACGGCTGATATAAGAAGTTAGCGATCACAAAGACGTTGTTGCATAGCATGGAAAATTGCTTATCGGGGAACCGTCATCTGCACTTTGCTGAAATTTGTGACGGAAGGCAGAGACAGAGTCCACACAATGTACGCTCCTCTGAAAGGGCAAAGATGCTGGTAAGGATCTTGTAGCTTGTAAACCCTTCATGTTAAGACATAAAACTAAACTTAAATGTAAATGTCAATTAGATTGTGCTTCTTGTAACACTTACAGAATTGAAAGAGAGGCAATTTGGACGTAATTTCATACTGTTTCCACAAGTCAGAACATAACTTTAAAGTGAATGAAGTACAGGCAGTGTTCAGTGTAAACCGTCCACTGTAATTATGGCATAATTACTATGCATATGAGAAACAATGACGTGCATGTTGAGTGAAACAGCTGTAGAACAAACGCAAGGTCATATTCTCTTTGTTTTCTCAGCACATTATCCTGCAAATCCTATTTCTGTCTGCTTTTTCTTTTTTGCATTGAGAACTTTTGTATTGGTTGTTGTGTGGGTTCCACAAGAGCATTAAAATTAGTTGTATTTTCACTTGTCAAGCATTGTTATGCCTACAGTTAGCATGTACACCTTTCACTCATACTTTACTTTTACAGTACGACCAGTTCAGTGGACCACAACTGAAGGGACATGGCATATTTCTTTTTCCCATACTGATCGCATAACATTTTAACACAATTCACTGTTGTCCGTGGGCCTTCTTTTGATAATACTGCAAAAATGAACTTGTGGAGCGGCAGAACCCTGTATTGATTTTGCGGTCTCATTACGAAGAGCACATCTCTCTTGAGGCACCAGCATTCATACTTCTCTTCACATGATGCTGGCGTTCTGTGTTTATTAACTTTGCAGTGCCTGCCATGCATACTCACTCTGTTTCGTAATCGCGTTCCCATTAAAAAAGCATAATATCCTATTTATAACTCTAGTGTTGCAATTTTAATCTTGGATGATCTTATTTGAAACCACAAATCTTTTATGCACAGCAGCCAAAAGCACATCTTAAGCAAACAGAGGTAAACTAGTAACCCAACCATATCTGGATAGATGAGCACGCCTGTTATACATCACATTGGTAAGTATTGATATAGTTTAAATCTTTCATGGTTAAGGGATTTTATCAGCCTTTCCATGTGACTTGACTGCAACATAGATTCTTTGTTCACTCGAAGAACAGGCCTCTGGCTTATGAATTGGCAATGTTTTGCAATAAACATATACTTCTTTGATGAACAAAAACAGGATTTTTAAATTTCACACTCAGAAAATACTAGAGAGATATAATCTATTAGAAAAGTGCATGTCCAGGTGCTAGCTCATACTGGAGATTTTCTTGTAGCGACACTTGTTGTTATGAAAGGCATCTTCCAGCCAGCTAGCACGGACATACTAGTCAACAGCTCTCTGTGTGTGTAGTGACACACTAATTGCGCTGATCGGCTTGCCTATAATCACATTTAGTGACAAAGACGTTGGTTTCCTGAAGGATTATGTCCTTAAATGACTCATCCTGTGTAGCTTTGAAGGTATCTTTCTCTTTTTTCATGGTTTCTTTCTTCCATCATTTCATGTTTATTCATATTTACTCTCCACGGTGTGTTTGTTTAGCAACAGAATGCAGACCAAAATAAAGGAAACAACTTTCAGTAGTCTTCCATATGTCGGAGATGATCTCAGACCTTGTCATGTGGTCTTGCCTTACCTTATGACATAATAGTCATGGTAATGACAGTGACCGCGCTCCTGCAGGACTGACTTATTTGCAAATAGCTGTCCAGCATTGTGTAATGCGCTACATTTATTTTACATATATTTCATCTGGCACACCAATGCGATGTCTCAATGATCTGCCTGCCTGAGCATTGTCATCTTGTTCATTAGTTCAGCCTTGGATGCACGCTGCGTCCCTCCTACAATGTGGTTTATGGAGATAACAACATTCAGTCAGATTCATTCTGTACACTGGCAATTCTACAGCTACTGTGGTAGAATGCCTTGTCAGCTACTGACTGTGGGTTCATGCAGCAGCAGGATTGAATGTCTTGGTGTATCATAGATGATTCATAATGCTATTGGATATGATGCACTAACCGAAAACAAGATACTGCGTTATCAGTATCACAATATCACGGGCTAACACAGACCGTAATTGTGTTTCGTTTTTTCTATTCTCCATTATAAATATATGTTTCCTGTCATAAAGGAAAATGGAGCGAAAGCGGGTCTGTGGGATGAGGTTTTATTCTATTCTGAAGATGCATTTGGTGTTTAGTTGCAGGGACGATGAGCCCACAGGAGGAAGGTAAGATATAGAAGGGAAAGACAATAAGAAACCCTAATGTTCTAACTGAAAAGGTCTAAGTGAATAAGAAGAACCAGAGAGAGACAATAGGAGAACGGCAAAGAACGTGTGTGCCAGTGGCGTGCTTCATGGCCACCTTAATGGAGATTATCATCATGCTCAGTCAGATCTGATAGGCCTGTTGCTGCGGAACGGAAGGGCCAGCTAGCCAGTTATCAGCGAGGACAGACGCAGTCACTTAGCATAATGGAACCTGCATCAAATGAACTGGGAGCTCCAAGAGAAAAATGTCATTAACCGAGGTGAAATGATTTTCTGTGATGGTAAAATACAACAAATTAAATCACAGTACATTTGCAGACTTTACGACCAAAACAGATGCACTTGATGTGTTATCCAGCCTGCATTATTTCCAAGGTAACATGACAGTTTAATGGCCTTGACTTTTTCCTTTGGTCACCAGGAAACATAACTGATGATAGACATCGATGTCTCTGTGTGCTTCGCTCTGCTCACTGCCCTGCAGTGCAAATCTGTACATTTTCTAAATAAACGCTTAGATGGAACGTTGAAAAATGGGTAAAAGTTTCAAAGCCAGGCGAGCTGCGACATTATGATGACTGCATTATGTGCGCAACGAGGCACCGACAGAGACTGTATCGCACCTTGTAAAACTCTGAAGCGCACCTATTATGAAGAGGCAGGAGGCTGTGAGATGTGAAAACTACACCAGATGGATACAGCACCAGAAAACCATCACACCTCTCATTCAGTCCCTGCAGGCCACCCGCTCATATCCGGTGTCTGCTTTTGCACTTTACTCACATGAAGGGGAAAAGACCACAACACTCAAGCAAAACAGCTGCGAGGTTGATTTTTAAAACATATGTACCCTATATGTAGAAAATATTGTCATTGCTAAGCACATTGCTTAAAGGATTTTTTTTGTTTTTTGTTTTACAATTCCAGTCGATCATGTTACCCAGAAAGTTTGAGTTCTGGTTTCAACTGCTGTTTTGCTGTGTTATTTTTATTTTTGTAAAATTCTGCTTTGGTCCAGTTGTTTGCCAACAAAGATGCTGCTCATATTTAAACTTTTTTACGTACTCATCATTGATTTCAACTTTGTGTCTCTTTAGTCAAGGTCCACCAAGGGTAAAAAAAATAAAAAAATAAAAATAAAAAAATCAGTTTCTTTCCTCCAAATCTCCTTGAGCCTTTTATATCCATAGTAAAAACCACTTAGTGAGCCGCCATTGAATATTGACTGAGACTTTTCTCATTTACAGCCCAGGCCTGTCGAGGAAAAGGGTTTGCAACTATCCAGCTTTCGGGCCAGAATTACAGCTATTGTTTTATTGATTGCTCATCCGCATTTATTTGTGGGAAGAACAACCCCAGGAACACAGCGTCCCTCAGCTGCTTCTCCCAGACTCCTCTAAATACCCATAGTAATTTCTGCTGTGACTCAAAGAACTCATGCATGAATTGCTGCAAGTCTATCAAGCTTTCCCTTCTTCCCTCTAGTGATCCATTTTTCCCCCGTCTAGAAATTACATCAAAAATCATTTTAGGGCTCATGCATTTTGGATTTCGAAATGCTTAGCCAGAGACCCACAGAAATAGATTTTTCTCTTATGCTTCCCCACACAGTTGGCTTTGCCAATGTTTACCAAAGACGAGAGCCTACGAGAGAGATCACATTCGGTTCCACCTGTATCGGGCAGACATTTTCAAACATATCGTCATATGTTTTCAACCCCAGGCAGCCTAATTTAAAGCATTACTTGACTCACCAACCTTACAGGCTGGAAGTCCCAGGTCTGTATCATGACTAAGCATAGCATGAAATGGTGCAGCGTTGCCTGAAGGCACCCTGCAGTCGGCCTTCGTAAAGTGAGTTTCCAAGTTAAATGTGCATTATGCCGTGTGACAGTCTCAACACTCCAATCGCTGCTCCACAGGGCACTGCTTCAGTCATCCCAGCATCTGTCTCTGCAGAGTTAATGTGGCATTTAGCTCAGTGACATTCTGACGTTTTCATTTTTTTTTTCCACAGCTTTTTTTTTGTCTTCTCAGGAGAACCACAGTCTCACTTTGTGTGCCTCAGCTGCTTCTGCCCTTTTGACATGGGACAAACTGCACGAGATGCAGGGAACATGTTCAAAATGATTTTTCTTATGAACTGACCAAAATAAGTCGTGATATGTGAAGAGTAAATGGATAAACAAGGGTGATGTCCAACAATTAGGGAGGCTGGCAGTGCAGTGTCAGTCCAAGGGAGATAATTGGATCAAAAGGGAGACAGAGAAGGCCATGTGCTACCAAGCATGTCCTTATCAGCAGCAATTTTCTCTGCTCTGCCCACACGGCTCTGTATCAGCTGTTTGCAGATTGATTAGACAGCCCCGCTACTATCATCACCCGCCATGATTGACGGGCCCGGCAAAAGTTCTGATATTTAAATGTGAACCCTTGTTCTCTTTTTTCGAGGTCAGTCTCTTAAGCACCAGTTATACATGTCTGTGTGTGTGTGTGTGTGTGTGTGTGTGTGTGTGTGTGTGTGTGTGTGTGTGTGTGTGTGTGTGTGTGTGTGTGTGTGTGTGTGTGTGTGTGTGTGTGTATCTTTTGTTAGCGTGTGTGGTTAAATGTGTGTCACAGAGTGGGGGCTTATTTTGATTCATAAAGGCTTTTGTCCAGACAAAGCAAAGAAGCAGCCTGTGCCGTGCTCACCTTGTCTCCTTCTCTGCTTTCATCCTCAGAGTTCAAGGATGTGGAAAGACAATTAAGAGGATGAAGTTAGTTTAAAGGTGGGAGAAATATTGGTGATAGCATAACAACGGCTTTCGCTAAATCTGTGATATGTAGTGAGGAAAAATGACGAGAATTTATTTTGTTGTTCAACTACGACTACATTTGAACTAAAATCAGCTGTGTATTTTGTTGTTTGCAGAAAAGTTGTAGATCAAAAATATGTTCTTCATCCTCTGAGAAATTTGCCCAAAAATTGCTGAGCTGTGAAAAATATTATTTATTTAATTATTATTATTAATGAAATAATCCCAGTTTCAATACAATACAAACAATTGATATTGTCATCTTCTCTTCAGCCCGACATAGCTTGTTTCTTTGTCTCTTTCTTAAAGCAACAGCGCCCCGTTCCTAAAGGGTATATGGATGAACTTCTTTTCTAAGTCAACTGACTTCACAAGCATCCTGTTTTTAACCAAAAGCAAACGTATTTTAGCTGAACACTGTCAATGA